>NC_087200.1:24858619-24893619 GCF_015104395.2 Macrobrachium nipponense
TAGGATTAGACTCAGGGATTCCACGACTGGAGGGAGACAGGGAGAGGAAGCGAGCGAGGGAGGGAGGGAGGGAGGGGGGAGGGAGGGGGGCGCCAGGCCCCCCGGAGGAAGTTGGATGATAAGGCAAGAGGGGTAGAAGGAGAGATTTTGAAACCGGGCCATCACGATTAAAACTCAAATGTGATTCCCTGGCTACGATTCCCAACTAAGATTATAACATCATGATCATCTTAACGGGCCGGTTTGACGACTTGTGCGTCGCGTGCACGCGCCTGCACACATACGCACTTGGGTAGTTGTGATACGTAGGCACATAACCTTTATAACCTTCAGGATATCTTTTTTTTCTAATTTTTTTTTTACTACTACTGCTGTGTTGGACGTTTCTTAAGTAATGAATTCATTCTTGGATTATTCTACATATATTATTAATTTTTTCAACGGTTTTAGTAAAATTAGAAACTTAATTTGGTTAGTGTTTATGTAATGCGTTTATTTTCTATATATGAAACGTACCACCTCATATTGCCTGAAAAGTGAACGACTAAATGGCGATTATCTGTAGCATTTTGTTGCACTATTAATTTATTATAGCTGAATGTTACACCTGTGTAACACGTGGCCACGAACGCCGACTATGTGTATGTATGCGTTTATGTATCACGTTTTATGTATCACAGTTGTATTTAACATGTAAGTTGATACCTCGCTGCATCATTGCGTGAACCGTCATTTTCAGGGACACTAAATCAATTCAAGTCATTGGATAGCTTGAATGTTATTGCTCGTTATTTTTACTCTCGTGGAAGTTATTTCTTTTGTATATAAGTTGACCATCCTGAAATAAAGGAATTTCATTGAATATTAATGAGAAGTGGGTAAAAATTTAACCATTTTTTAAAATAAATATAGCGGAAGAAAAAACTCATTCCAGAAAGACGCCTAAAAATCATAAGGGGTAATAGTATGTGTGTCTATTTGAAAAGATAATCTGTACCGGTTTGCATATACATACATACACACACAGTTAATATATATATATATATATATATATATATATACTATATATATATATAGTTATTATGTGTATGTGTACGGTACATACGTCTACAGATTACAGCAACTGCATGTAGCCGCCACCAGCCACCACCAGCACCAGGAGCAGAGAGCGAGGCCTCATCCCCGAGGACCTATGAGAGAAAGCGGCTTCAGGATCGACGCCCATCCATCCGTTGACGCATTTCCCTCACCTGGGTCTAACGAAGTTTCAGAAGCCATAGAGAATGCATTTACTGCTGATGAACAAGTACGGCGTTTCCTTTATGAAAGGCAGGAAGCGCGTCGTTATAAACGGGGTTAGACCGAGCTGAAGGCCTTGTCACACAAAATGCCAACTGGTAATCTTCCCCAGAGTGCAGCACTCTCTCTCTCTCTCTCTCTCTCTCTCACACACTCTCTCTCTCTCTCTTTGATATCTTCGTAACACCTGAACGAATAGAATATCTGTTGAGGGTTAACTAAATACACGGAAGTTATTAAGCTAAATTGGGCCTTTTAAGTGCGCTACTGCGTGTTTTTCAACTATTTCTGTACCGTAAATCATTTCTGTACCCGGAGCTCGACCCGTTGACCAAATGTGAGCAATAATTCAAGTCCGACTTAAACAGATAATTTTTGGGGGAAAAGAGGCTGGGAGAGAAGAATTCCGTGGTTTGGTGTCAATGGAAATGACAGGTGGCCGAAATAATACCAGTAAAAGTGGCGGAGATAAAGATGGTCTAAGAGAAAGGTGAGTGTGCAGTCTTTCAACAGGTGAACAACAGCCTTCAGTAAGGAAAAGGCTATTTTAAAAAGTCAAGCGACATGTTGGGTCTGATAAAAATAATACGAAACTGTAGCAGTTGGAATGAGGAAAAGAGAAATTAATTTAGGTAAGAAGTTCCTACTTATCAAGCAGGTTTTGCTAGTTTGATTATAAGCCTAGCATTTCTTCCACACCTCAGGACCGAAGTAGATGTAGTTTACCATTGACATTCAACTCACACTCACACTTCATCGCCCGTGTTCATCTCAGTTTTACCAATCTCATTTCTATAAGTGTCTGAGTCGCTCAGTCCATGCAAATACTGAGGGATCCTGTGTCAAGAGGCTCCAGGGTATAGTCTGGGGTCTCACCTCCCTCTCTGCAATTTCCTTTCCTCCTCCTTCTTCGTCTTTACTGACGATCATAAATCAAATGTCTTGGTGTCGTTTTGTTAGCGTATTGTCTAGTAGTAGTACTTTCACCTAAGTGTTTTTGTGTGTGTGTGGATTGTACTTTATCGATTTAAATATTTATTTGAGATTTGGTACTCGTGTAGAGCAGTATTTCTTCAACCAGTAAAGTCCACAATTTCTCCCGCTGTCAGCCTGGATGAAAGGAACCCATTTAGGGGAAAAGTCCTTCTTCGGCAGGAGGATCTTTTTCTGCTGCTGCTGCTGCTCCTCCTCCCTTCATCCTCCTCCTCCTCCTCCTCAACCTTCTATCTGTAGCATCTGCTTGTGTAACTGTAAAAGGGTAAATGAGGGTCTATATGCTTTTCCCTGCTTCCTCGTCTCCTCTGTACTTTCTGCCGCTTGTTCGCCTCGTTGTACACGGTCCTAATTGATCAGTGAGAGGGAGGTAGGGAGGTTGGGGGGCGGGAGGGAGGGAGGGGGCGAAGGGTTCGCCGTCATCCCTTTGCCTCGTATTCAAGGTATCAGTGCTTCAGCCTTAGATATCGAGCAAGTTACTCTTAGATGAACGTTACGTTTTCTTTATAGTTGGCCTCTGTTCTGTTCAGATCCTGGGAACTTTTAAACTCCTGCTACTTTTGCTTTGTATTCAAGTATTTCGTTTACAACTGCTGTGCAGTGTTTGACATAATCATTTCCTTATAAAAATCTTCTTTAAGTCATGTGATGACGTCCTTGTAATCTTAATTTATGTTAACATTTAGATGAAAGGTAATGTGGTACGTGTGCTCATTGCTCTTATTCCTGCATTATAGATAATGTACATTTCTTCTTGATGTCTTGAACTCTAGAGTAAACCGTTTTGACTAGTCCTCCAAAACATTAACGCCTTATTTGCACGATAAATTATTCAAATGACGCGTGTTTGTTCGCTTTGAGATCAGGTATAATTATATTTATTTTTTTCAGCAACGTCCCTTTGTTCATTTGTTTTAATCATGTTTGCCATACAAGACAATTACCTGTTTGCGTTTGTTAGCCGTGTGCATACCGACGTCAATTCCCAGAGCAAGAGATGATGAGCCAGTTCCTTTCGGTCTCTCTTCCCATAGAAAATATTAGTTTGCTTGTTTGTGTCTGCGTGTGATTTGAATACTTAATGACGCCGTATCTGGAAACAAGCTGTGAAACGAGCAATCAGGTTTAATCTCCTTGGAAATGAGGCTGAGTTGCGTCTTCGAAAAATCCTTTTAACTTTGGTTCACCAGGATAAGGGCCGGGTTGTATTCAATTATTGAGACGCTCTTAATAATTCATACGCAATTTGGAAGCGAGGATATATGGTGTGAATAATTGATGGTATTATGTACAGCAACTGAGAGAGAGAGAGAGAGAGAGAGAGAGAGAGCGAGACACACTCTGGATCTAAGCCTGTCTCTCTCTCTCTCTCTTTCTCTCCACTATATTTCTATACCCATGAGTATAAATCGGTAACTGGTGAGGAAGTGGGCGTGGCCGTTAGAAAACTGGGCGTGGCTTACTCATGTGTAAAGAAGCTTGATAAAATTCACAACGTGAAATGACCTGATGATAATGAGTTTGAAAATGCGATGCGCAATACTAATTTTTTATCTACAGTCTATAGTATTTACACCTGATGCTGATACAGATTCGCGAATTAAGAATGAAGTAGTTTGACACTTTCTATAAATGTCCATTTGCTGGTATTGCTTGTAATTTTTTATATCATATTGATGTTGGTAATGACTTTACCACCTTTCCCCACTGCATAAGTGACGTGTTGTAAGATTATGAAAACGAGTCCGGTGTGCAGCGGTGAGGCTTTTCATTTCGCTCCAAACCTTCGAATTTCATGTAATTTCTCCTTTAGGAAAATTAGGCGTGAATACAAATGAGGTGCTGCAGCTTTCTCTCTCTCTCTCTCTCTCTCTCTCTCTCTCTCTCTCTCTTCTCTCTCAAGCTGACTTGGATTTTAGAGGCTGTCTTGCATTTTCCCTGAGTGATTTTTTTTCCTCTTTCTCACTCCCTTCGTCGAGAGCCAAACTTTTATGGTATCCATATTTTAGTCTTCCACATGAATAATAAATCTGCTCTCTCTCTCTCTCTCTCTCTCTCTCTCTCTCTCTCTCTCTCTCTCTCTCTCTCTTAGATGATATTAAATTGTTATTCTGCTCCGATATTCGTCAGATTTTTTATTCCACTGGATATTATCCTCGTCTCGCTATACATTATTATTAACGTTATTATTAATTTCCTTTTCACTTCCGATTCCTTTTCCCTCTGTTTTCGTTTCCTATTCCCCCTGTTCTCGATAATTGTTATTATGCCTTGTTATTCGTGTCTCCTCTTCTTGCTTATTCGCCACCATCTCTTGCTTCCTCTACGCCTTCTCCCCTTCTTCGGTTCCTTCTTAACTCTCCCTCTTTATTTTTTTTCTCGTCATCTCCCATCCTCCCTTCTTTAATTGACTCTCTCTCTCTCTCTCTCTCTCTCTCTCTCTCTCTCTCTCTCTCTCTCTCTCTCTCTCAGTGTTTGCACAATTCTCCAGTTTCTTCCCCTCCTCCTTTGAGGTTTTCCGCTCTTATTGCTTATTATTTTTTCTTTTATTTATTTACCCCTTTACTATGTCATTCGCAAATTGGCCCTTCAACATTTGTCAACCATTTGAGAGCATTCCGGATCTTATTAACATGATTTCAATTGTCTTGAGTGTTATTTTTCTCGTGATATAATATTTGTACTTTTATTCCTTGTTGGTGTGTGTCTGTGTGTGTGTATGTATGTGTGTGTTGGTTTCTGATTTAAAAGCTATTGATGGTTCATGATATTGTTGCAATTTGATGTTTATGTTTAGACAATTATATTGGCATAATTGATCGGAATTTTCTAAAGCAAAGGTAAATTTTAGTAATGATTAGAAAGAAAGGTTAATGCGTAGCATATGGAACTGATTCTACTGTACAGGAGGTTGTTTGTCTACACTGTACGGAGAGAGAGAGAGAGAGAGGAGAGAGGATTGATGAGAGAGAGAGAGAGAGAGAGAGAGAGAGAGAGAGAGCGCACACAGTAAATACTACCATGGTAACAAGTCCCTGTATGAGATAAACCAGCTGTGTTACTTCCTGGCTACCAAAAAAAAAAAAATATCTTATCAATTGATGTTTGATAGAAGCCGCCGCTCTCTGACGGGAATTTCTGTGCCTTTCTTCCATCTGTGATATTTTATTCCGTTTTATGTCTTTACTGAGATTAAAAATGCAGAGACGACGGTGAAAAATGTAACGATCTGGAGAGACTGATATGAAAAAGAATAAAAAAAAAAAAAAAAAAAAAAAAAGACGCTTCTGATCTTTTGTTGAAGATGTAATATATTTATATATATTTTTATTAGATCTCTTATTGGTGAATTGTGATATTTTTTAGGTAATTTTTAGCGTCAGTATGTTTTGTTTTTTATTCACATTTGTGTGTGTGTGTGCGTGTTTCCTGAACGATATTGTGTTTTTAACAAGTGTTTCGGCCATATCGTTATAGAAATAGATCTTGTACGAAGTGTAGCCGCTCTCTCTCTCTCTCTCTTTATATATATGTAAATATATAACTGGTAAAAATGTTTTGTTACAACAGAATTCCTCTAATAAAAGGAGCCCATAAAAACGCCAAAATATAGAAAGTAAGTCCTATATTTCAGAGACTGCTGTCTCTCTCTTCAGTAGTCTTTGATATATAGGACTTACTTTCTATGTTTTGGCGTTTTTTATGGGCTCCTTTATTATAACATTATATATATATAATATAATTATATCTATATGATATATATATATATATATATATCTATATGTGTGTGTAAATAAATCAGATCTCTTTACCATAACTTTCCTATTACTAATTTTATAACGAACTTTATATTTCATGCTGCTTTAGCCATGAGATCATAATCATTATCACGAGAAATATTCGTTAGTTAGCTGTGTCCCACTTGGAGGAGATTTCTGGCCCGAAGGATAAGATATTTTTTCATGGCTAGGAACCAATTGGTCACTTAGCAACGGGACATACAGCTTATTGTGGGATCCGACCACACTATATCGAGAAATGAATTTCTATCACCAGCCGGGATTCGAACTTCGGGCCACCGGATTGGCAGCAGCCGAGCGCGAAAACCACACGTCCAGCGAGGAACTAGGAGTGAGAACGAAGAGGAGAGAGAGAAGTGAAGGGGAGAGGCAAGAGGACTGAATATCCATGTGTATGTCCGTGCGTGTGAGTGTGTGTGTGTGTCTCCCGTCCCATCTCTCACACACGTGAATAATAAATAGGTAAATCTTTTGATCAGTTTAAGAAAGCCGCTGCGCCTCTCTTAATCTTTGATAACCGTCGTCCATTAATCAAGACCCGCTTGTTTTTTATGGCGACAGCGTCCTTTGCGACGCCGCTGGCTGTCTTGTCATTCTCTTGTCATCGTCCCTGACATAGGAAGGAGCACACGTGTGTCCCCTTCCGTGTGCGCTGCATGGTGGCACGTGAGGCTCTTGTACGTATGCGCGTATTTTCATCTCTGCATGATGCTGGGAACTCTCTCTCCAGTTTTTCGGGTATAATTTTTTAAAAAGATTCTTTGTGTGTGTATGTATGTTGTGTGTGAGTAGTTACACGTATGCTGCATACGTGTGTATACTTTGAGATATTTGTATTTAAGTCACTGCACGATCTTCAGATCTTCAGATAATAGTTGTGCGGTGTTCGTGTGTCTTTTTAGAATTCGTGCACTGCCGGAGTGTGTGGTGTTTGCTCAGCAGGCGTGTATACATTTCAAGTTTGTGAAATGTATACACGCATTTGCGGAGCAGGCGTGTGTATACTTTGTGGAATGTACACATGCATTTCCGCAGCTGTCGTGTATACTTTCAAGTGTGTGTGGAACGGATACATACAATTAGCGTAGCAAACTTGTATACTTGCAGCGGTGTGGAATATATACGTACACTTGCGGAGCAGGCGTGTATACATTCAAGTTTATGAAATGTATACATGCAGCATTTGCGTAGAAGTGTATACTTTCTGGTGCGTGGAATATATGTATATACGTACACACACTTGTACAGCTTGTAAACTTTAAGGTGTGTGGTAATATATATAATATATCTACATATATTATATATATCTATATATATATATATAATATATATATATATGTATATAGATTATAGACATATATACATACATGCATTCGCGTAGCAGGCGTGTAATACTTCCGCGTGTGTATTTTTAACCAAGCATGACGCGCAGCGCCAGATATATTTTTAAGGCGCAGTAGATAGTGGCAGTCGATGCAATTTTGTAATGATGTGGGCGCGGGCAATAAATGTTCTCTCCTAAGTGCAGGTATAAAACGGTAATTAAGCCTTGGTCTGCCTTCATTTCCGGCTTCAAATGTTAATCGATTTTAAATATGGCAGTGAATACAGTAATGGCAGTAGTCAGTCGGTGCCGGTTCCTCTGCGGTCCTTGCGCCACTCAAATTGCCAGTTCTTAATTTAGCAAGCTTTCGAAAAAAAATACGAATTATTGTTTATAAATATTAAATATTATATTTAAAAAAATATATTAAAATTAATTATTATAATTATATTTAGTGAAAAAATTATTAATATAGTATATAATAATTATATATAAAATCAATTTATATTATGATTATTATTATTATTATTATTTTATATTATCAGAGAAACAAATCCACAGTTATGTATGGTACAACCACGGTTTTATAACTGGACTTTGGTGGCTATTTATTAATTTAGTATTAATTATTAGTTAATTCTTATTATTATTATTTATTATTAGTTAATAACAGAAAATGATCTCGGGAATAAATCTACGATGAAGTAACAGAAATCCAGGGTAACATTAACTTGTATAGTAAATATTGATGGAGGTGAGATCATTATTATTATTATTATTATTATTATTATTATATTATTATTATTATTATTATTATTATTATTATTATGGAGTTCATATTGCTGCGAGGAGAACGATTCCAAGATAAGCGTGCTGTTGTTGCCTTAGGTGACATAGTGATATTTCAATTTAGTTGTCTGTTTCTCCATGGTATTGGATTAAAAAAAAAAACAAAATGGGGTCAGTGGTTTAGTTTTATATATATGGTATATATATATATATATATATATATATATATATATATATATATATATAATATATTACATATTTTCAGTAGGAATTCTTCAAGTCCTTATTGAGGAAGGAACATATAAATGTAAATATGCATATATAATATTGTGATAATGATCCACCATAATTAATGGTGACATAAACTACGTTGATCTGTCAACTGGAGTTCAGATAAGTGTTTAATTGGCACATAGTTATCGACTTAATTACTGTATAATTTTCTACATTACATTACGATTCCGGAAATTAGACGGAAAATCGTCATTTGGGGACAACTTGTAAACTAGGTCTGTCGATCGAAGATTTTTAATGAATTTTTTTTCGGAGGGGTTTCTGGGGGGGGGGGGGTGTTGCCCAGTATTTGATGTCTTGTTTTGAAAACTGATGAAAGAAAATTTTGACCCCATCGAAAAAAAATTTTGTTTAAAATGAAAAAAAATATATATTTATTTTAATACAGAAATATTGAGTGACTTTAGATCTGTCGATCGAAGATTTTATTTACTTTTTGGGCGGGGGGGGGGTGGACGGGGTGGGGGCAGTATTTAATGAAGTTTCAAAAGTGATGAAAGAAAACTTTGGCCTGTCGGGAAAAATAATTTTTTGTTTAAAAGAAAATTTGTTCATTTTAATAAAAATTTTGATAGTGACTTTAGGTCTGTCGATTGAAAATTTTTAATTATTTTTTCTTGGGGGGTGATGAAAGAAAATTTGGGCCTGACGGAAAATATTATTTTTTATTGAAAAAAAATGTATTTTACCATAGAACTAAACACTGTTTTCAGAAACTTTGTTTATTATTAAGTGATTAAAACACGGGCAGTTCCTTTACTACAGAATTATGTATAAGATACAAACACTAATGTCCATGTATTTTCGTATGACGAAGTTTCTCGAGCTACCATATATATAAACTTACGCATACACGCTGCTGATGCACGCTCGCACGCACGTGCCATAATTGAACGGAAATAGAGAACGTAATGACGGAGGGTGGGATCGATATTAGAAACCGGTCCTTCTGGTGGAACGAGAGAGAGAGAGAGAGAGAGAGAGAGAGAGAGAGAGAGAGAGAGAGAGAGGATAATTATAAATTTAGCCAAACTGTTGAACGGTCTGGCTCTCTGTCTCCGTATAGAATTCTGTCCTCATTTCTGGAACTTCGTACATTCTTAACTCTCTCTCTCTCTCTCTCTCTCTCTCTCTCTCAGGTGTGATGGGCTACTTTCCCTGCTACAACCTTTTGTAAATTTAGATTTTAATTTTCAAGAAGAATTTTCATACTTTTAAAATTAAAACGGGATCGTAAAGTATGCTGAAATTTGTACCTTGAACCAAGTTTTAAACCCATGTATTTTTTCTAACTCGCGTTTCTGTGTATACTTATGCATATAATTAGTCTCCCGGATCCTGTAAGTAGTTTAGGCAATCTATACGTGTAGCAGGAGTTCTGAACTCCTGCAAGGATGTTAATTGGGAATTTTTAAAGTTTGAAAGCTTTCATAAATGGATTTGTTGTTAGGGTAGTAATTCCCGAAATTGCATGTCGCAGACGATCCTGATTAGTATTATAAAAAATAAAAATTATAATTTATCGTGTAATTTATTGTTACCTTTAAAACTTAATTTGAATTCGTTGAATGTTTCGTACTTTCATTGGAAGACTTTTCGGTTTTGTTTCCTGCGTTTTATTTTTGGTTTTATTTCGGTTCGAGCAGAGAGAGAGAGAGAGAGAGAGAGAGAGAGAGAGAGAGAGTTGCTCGATTAGATAATGTGTAATGAAGTAATTCTCCTTCATAATTGGATGAAAATCTGGATGTTGCAGGATGACGGCGCTAGGTCGTACCCACGAGCTCTCTCTCTCTCTCTCTCTCTCTCTCTCTCTCTCTCTCTCTCAAGCACCGACTTTGGGAATTCGAGGCTGTAACTAGATTGGGGAAAAGTTAAGGTCTCATGGTAACCAGATTATTGTAATTACATGTTGCATATATCATGCGGTTTATATTAATCTTCGTTCATGCCGGAATACGGTTCACTAGATGTCGGAGTTGAGGTTGGAAAGCGCGCGCGTGTGTATATATAAATACGTTTGTTCCTTTGAAACGGATTTTCGTTGGGGGAGCTTCTATAACTCCCATACCCACGACACATCCCTTATTTTAGGTACAGTCGATTCTTCCGAAATTTTTGGTGATTTTTCAACACTTGCCCTCGGATTTTAAAAAAAAAAAAAAAATTAAAAAAAATAGATATATTAAGATATATATATCATATGATATGTTGATATCCTGTCTATCACCATATATCTATATCTTTTACGGTCTAATATATATAGATCTATATATATATAATATATTATTAATTATTTATAATTATTTATATTATATAATATATATAAATAATATATATATATATATAATATATATATATAATTTATATATATATATATATATATATATATCCACAAGGTGAAAAATAAGAGACGGGGTGAGGAGGTCCAATGGTAAACCGGTTAGGACTTAGTACACCCCGTCTCGTATTTTTCACCTGAGGATACGTGTGATAAATGAATCACGTGCTAAAGTGATTATATATATTATTGGGTGGTGTTATTTATTTCATATCACAGAATATTGTAGAAATGTATTTTTTTTATTTATTAACGTTTCATGTAATTATTTTCATGTAAATACATAATGCTCTGGATCTGGAATACCTACTGATCAGTTGATGCCAGATTGATTGAGTTATGCCAAGACCTGGCGTGAAGGAAACAGATTGTGGAGGTGATTCGACATTCAAAAAATAAGACTCCTTAAATCCCGGATGCAGCCGCTTCTCCTCCTCCTCCTCTTCTTCCTTCGTTAAGGGAAAATATTCATTTGTTAAAAAATAATAGTCGAAATCATTTTTTCCTCTCTTCATTATAAACCGGCCTCTTAATTTCCCTTCTGGAGCATATGTGTTTATTTTTCCCTCAAACGGTTTTTTTTTTTTATTTGGAAAAAAATTTTTTTTTTACCCCTCCCTGTATTGTTTATCTTTCGTGATTGTAGTATTTGCGACCCTCTCGTATGGAATCAATATTTACTTTTCGCAGCTTCCTCCGTAATTTGAAAAATGTGTGATAATAATTTTTCTCTCTTCATTCCGATTGAAAGGAAAGCAGAGAAGAGAGAGAGAGAGAGAGAGAGAGAGAGAGAGCGGGGGGCGTGTGTGTGTGTGTTTGTGTGTGTGTTAGGTAGGGGGAGGGGAGGGGTGTGTGAATCCTGAAGAGGAAGGCGAATAGGAGGAGGAGGAGGAGGAAGAAGTAGAAAAAGAAGAAGATCGCCGAGAGAGAGAGAGAGAGAGTCAGGGAAAGAGAGAGATAATGATCAATGACGGGTGTTAACAAGGAGATGAGAAAGCCCTGACACCACCTTCGGCGCCTCCTTCAGCGTCCCCAACAGCCATCATCAGCGAGCCTGATCAATGACACTCATGAAAAAGCTTGTTTGGTTACTAGTTTTAGAGTTCGGCAGAGGGAGCGCTCTCGTTCCTTCGAGAGAGTGCCAGCCATTCATTTGCTCTCAAACACTCGCCAACAGAAATAATACAAGCCACTCCACCAGCTATGAAGTGCTAACAAGTAATTAGCACTCTTAATACTTGCCCTTGTCGATAAATATATTGAGGTGTGTGCTTTGGTGCTTGGAGTTCGAGGGGGGGAGGGGGGACATGGGGGGTGTTAGATCTCTTTCATGTTTGCAAGCAAACTGGTAATGGATACGAATTTTCTTCCGCGCAAGGTCTCCTCCTCCTCCTCCTCATCCTCCTCATCGGCGTCTTTGTTGGGGGGGGGGGGGGTTTAGTCGGTGGGGGCGTGAGAAATCTGGTAGTTTTATTCAATTTGAACACCCTTCCTCCGTATTTCCTTATAATCCATTTAAAATTTTACATTTTTTTTTTAAATATAGACAATAGGAAACCGCATACCCAAGAGTGTCAACAGTTTCCGTGAGATTGTTTTTGGGAGTCACTTGTGCCAATAGGTAGTTTATCACCTGTTATCTTGTATTTATCTTTTTTCTTTTTCATATATTATACGTAAACTTTTCCATTTTTTTTTTCAAACCTCAAACCCAAAGATTGAGGGCATCAAGTTTCTGAGAGAAAGTATATGGATTTTTTTCTCTTATCGAATTTGAGTTACATCATTACAGACCATCAAGTAGAAATTAAAAAGGTTATTATTATTATTAATATTATTATTTTTTTATTAAATGTGAAATCAATATTTCGATGCCGTAAAGGTAACCCATTCGTTGTCGGAGGATGTTGTCATACACTGGTAATTATATATATATGATTTATCCAATGTATTCTTCAGTCCAATTAATTTAACCTAATGCAGTATTGTATTTGATTTGTTATTCCGTCGTTTATACTCTACTTACGTATTTACTTCTTCAGTTATCGTGTTGAAGAATTGTCAGTACAGGGAACAATATATTTCACTCTTGAGATTCTCATTGTTTTTACCCTCTTCGTAATTTATTGTGACTGCTTACGTATCCCCGTGGTAATAACTTCCGCACAGCCTCCGAAGAGAGAGAGAAGAGAGAGAGAGAGAGAGAGAGAGAGAGAGAGAGAGAGAGAGAGAGTTTTGGTCGTCAGATGATTTTGCAGCTGCATGTGTCTGATTTGTGTGTTCCCAGGTGTCTGGGCGAAGGTTATTAGTGTCCTTGCTCTAGTTAAAGTTTGCCGACGCAGATGCAACACTTTTGTTGGTACTCCCGGAATAATGGAGAACTAATCAAGAAACTAAATCGCCGTGTGATTTCGACCATAGAAACCGCTAATTAACTACAACCGTTCGAAAAGTGTCCCTTCCGCTTTCCCGAGAGAGAGAGAGAGAGAGAGAGAGAGAGAGAGAGAGAGAGAGAGAGAGAGAGGCTTCGTAAGTTAAGCTTGTATGTGAGCAAGCAGTACGTGTGCGTACATTATAATTATTTTCCTTGATAGGGGGTTCTAGGATTCGGGGCAGCAGAAGAGAAGCAGCAGCAGCAGCAGCAGCAGCAGGAGAGGAGACGAGGCAGCAGAGGCAGAGGCAGTAGTAGCAGAAGCAGACGTTTCATTTCGTTGATTTCCTGGGCTGAAATTAGCCGAAGGGTTCGTGTTGCAGTTTCTTGTCATTACCGTTGCAAATAAGTCGTGCTTTGCGCTGCACAGACGCTAATAAATATATAATTACCAGTCTTAATTAGCTCAGCATGCATTATGACCAACTTCTTGATTGGCGGGGATTTTTTAAGCCTGAATCCGAGGCTTACACACGTGAGAGAGAGAGAGAGAGAGAGAGAGAGAGAGAGAGAGAGAGAGAGAGAGAAGGGGGAAGGGGGTGCTCTCTATCCTTCTTTTCTTGCGAACATTCATATCCATAAAGGCACAGATGAGAATTTAGGTTCATTTGACAAGGTGATTGAATTTGTAACGACGATGTTGTTCAGTATTTGGTTTGTCGGGTTAACGATGAGTAGTGACCTAATTTATGTATTTTTCAATAATAGCGTTGTTGACCTCTCGGTCATGTTCAGGAAAACAAAATGCCCAACAACGACAAAAATATCTCTTATGATTTGATTATTCCATTGGTAACGTCGCTAGAGTTTTTTGAAGGCTTCATCATTCGGGTTCATGCATATTAGACTGATTGATTGAGAATTTAATATTTTTTTTTTGTATTTCTCTATTTACAATAAGGAACACAATAGAAGTGAATGCAACGTAGGCCTGATGAATTACTTCATGGTGTCCATACTCCATTTTGAATTTTGGATTGTCATAGACAGAGGGAGGTAGGTGTTATGGCGAACGAGGGAAATTGATATAGACTCGTTTATATATATATATATATATATATATATATATATATATAATAATATATATATATATATATATATATATATAATGAGAATCTTGGAGGGAGAGATGGAATTGTGTCTCTTAAAGGGAGGGGCTACCGAGTTTCCTTCCTTCCTTCCTACTATCCTCTTCCTCCCTCTCTCCTCTTCCTACTTTGGCCCTGTGGCGGGAGGAGGAATAGAGGGAGGAAGGAGGGAGTAGGGAGCTAGAAGGGAGATTGTTGAATGGGCATTGTTCCTAAAAGGATTTGCAATTACGACCTCCGGAAGGGCCAATTTAGTTCGCCGCCATCATGTAACTAGGCCGAGAGAAAACGCCTGCGCGCGCTAAATAAATGATTGGATTTTCATTAAAAATTGATGAGTCATTGTGCGTTCATCTGTCCGACTCGCGCGCATATAAAATATTAAAATTAATCTGGGCGTAAGACAAGTGGTTGTACTGAGAGGGGAAAAGAGAGAGAGAGAGAGAGAGAGAGAGAGAGAGAGAGAGAGAGAGAGAGAGAGAGAGAGAGAGAACTAAATAAGGAATTGTTATGAAAAGTATCAAAAACTCTTAATGTTATGCACAGTCACTTCGTGTATAGACATACATACATACATACATACATCATATATATATATATATATATATATATATATATATATATATATATATATATATATATATATATGTGTGTGTGTGTGTGTGTGTGTGTGTGTGTGTGTGTGTGTACGTATATGTATGTATGGTGTATAACAATGTTTGTGCTTGAATGAATCTGAATTGTTATTTATAAATTTGTAAGTTTAAATTTTGTGTTTATATATATATATATATATATATATATATAGTATATAATATCAATAATATTTAATATATGCACACACATGCACACATGCAAACAATTTCAAGAGAAATATGTGGAGGAGAGGAAATGGGAAAATGTAGGGAAGAGGGGTAGAGAGAGAGAGAGTGAGAGAAAGAGAGGATAGAGGGAAAAGCGAATGGATCCGAGGGGTATGAAGAGGGCGAAGTAAAAGTTGTAGGATAGGAGGGGAAGTTATGAGGAGACAGAGAGAGAGAGAGAGAGAGAGAAGGTGAGGGGAGAACAGTGGGGTTCCAAGGATACAGAGAAAAGACGAAATAGTCAAGGAACAGAATGAAAGAATACCGCGATTAAAAAAAAAGGAGTGGAATAATAATAAAAAAGGCGAGAAGAGAGAGGATGAGGCGATTTCAAATTTCCTACGTTTTATTTTTCATGGGTTATGAAAGACCGTCATTTCTTGGGTTTTATTTATTGTTTGTTTTGTCTTAGATTGTTTGAATGGTTGGGACATTGGGTTTATACTGGGTTTCCCTTCAGGGCAAATTTCCCCTTCCTTCCGGTCATCTTGAATCTCAAACATTTAGAGGCTCGACATGGCTTCCTCCTACACACACACACCACACACACACACACACAAACCGATTGATTAATTTGTCTGACTTTTCTTTTTAACAATCCTCAGACTAAAATGCATGCCAACAATTGATTTTTTTATTATTTAGTTAATTATGCATTCGAATGTTTATTGGATTGTCCCCTTTTTTTGTCGTTTTTTGTTTTTTTAATAAAATATCTAAAACAAATTGTGCCCTTGTTTTGCTCTAGGTTTATAATTATAAAATAAATTGTCATCCGTTGTTTATAATCCCCTCCCTGTTATTTCTGTTGTTTATATACTTATTTGTTTGATCTTTTTTTTTTGCAGTGGTGAATGTATATTACTTTAGAGCCTTTTAATCTAATTGAGCCGCGTTAAAAAGAATAGAAACGGCAATTAAGAATAAAACAGAGGGGGAATTCGAAGCTAATCTAAAATGCGGAGAATTAATCTTAATTGACCGAAGAACTTCATTAAATACGGAAATGTAGATATTTTCTGTTGAATCGTTTCAGAGCAGACATTTTTCCTGTCGGGTGAAATCTACTTTTTTCGGGATTTTCTTTTAACTTTATTCAGTTTACGTTGGAGAAGTATAATTAATATAATATATATATATATAATATTATATTATACTATATATAATTATTATATATAATATGTATTTGTATGTTATTATGTATGTATGTAATATATTTATATATGTATAATAATATTGATGTATGTTTATGTATTGGTATTATTATATATATTATATAATATATATATATATATATATATAATATATATATTAATGTATCATCCTTGCTTAAAGGAACATGCAAAACTTCATACATGATTAAGGCATCAACAGCATCTTTTGTAACAACTGTTTACCGACGAATCAAATACTGTTACAGTATTATTGGGAAGGACAACCCAGAATCTTCAAAGGGAAGATCGTGGAATTTTGGTTAACAGAACGATCATCTACTCTATGGAGGATCGTAGCATCTTTGCTACGATCATACGATATCATTTGAGTTCATATCATCTGGAATGTGAGGACTACAGTATATGAAGAAGAACGATATTAAATAGTATTTTATTGATAAGGAACTCTTAGCTATTGGTGTGAATAATCACAAAATTCCTTAAGAAATAAACCGTAAGTCTGTCGAGTTCTGGTTGTTGATGTCACTTTGTACTTGTATTTGTCATATATCAAAGGTGATGTATTTATTAATTAGCAAGATGTTTGATTTGTTTTCACCATAGCATGATTAAATGTATGAAAAAAGTCACTTTTATTATAAAACCAATAACACGTAACGAATGTAGGAACTTCCATTTTAAAACTATAGAAACTAGATTAGATATTTAAATGTTACTTCTCCCTTAGTTTAAAAATATAGTCAGTGCAATTATTAGGTATTCTGTTTTTAACTTGGAGGATCTTCGTCCCAGAGCCTTTTTAATTAAAGAATGAGGACTCTGTCATAATAAGATTTTACGTTGCCTTGTTGTGACAAGGTTTTTTGTATCTCGTATTATGATAAGTTAATTCGAGAAACTATTTTCCCCTCGCTTGAGAGAGAGGGATCTCTCTCTCTCTCTCTCTCTCTCTCTCTCTCTCTTCTTTCTCATCCTCCTCTCGTTCCTCCTCTCTCTCCTCAAACGAAGTCGCAGTATTTTTTGTGGTAGTTTTTTTACATTGAAAAATTTGAAGGAGTTTATTGGAAGGATTTTATGAGGACAGGTTATGGATTTTTTTATGCTGAAATTTATTTTTATATATAGAGTTAATGCGTTTCCTAAACGTCCTGAAATTCAGTTCACACCACCCACAGAGAGATCGCTTTGTGTGATTCTAGTTGCTGCTATTGTCAATTATTTTATTTACTCCTGTGCGGTTTCACAGTATTGTATGAAGACTACTGGTCAATTGTTAACCATGATATCTCCATGTTTATTGATAATATAATAAAAGAGACTTAGTATTGTATTGCGTCATCAGCCATTAGTGAGGCAGTGTCAACCTTGCTTGCTTTAAATAACTGATGACTTTCGATCACTTCTGCTCTCAGTCCTCGTCATAATTATATCGTCCTGGACTATTTTCTTGAACAAATACGTTACTTTTGTGAGTGCAAAGAGTCCTAACGGATAATAAGGTAATAATTCAGGATATCATTGAAGTTGGTTGTTTTTTAACCGAAAGCCAAGGAGTCAGTACAATGTTAACCCCACTCCTGTGACCTGGTCTCCTGCCTTAGAGAAATATATATTTTTTTTCTTCTGCTTTTCATTCACTTTTGCGTCCCTCAGTATCCCCTCTTTTTAAAGCTCTGGCACATACTTCCTCCACAATCATAGAAATTCCTTTTTTTATGAAGTAGGGGATCTGCTGCTACTCACGCCTGGATCCCTTGGTATTTGTTTCTGGACCAAATTCCCTTTTCTGGAAAGACAATTAAAGAAGATTTCTGGTTTTGGGTTTTGCCGTGTAATTGGTCCTACCTCGGTGTTACTTTGTTTTATAGGTATTTAAAGTCTTGAAGAGTTGGTGTGGTAGTTTAGTTGACGCTTGTCAACTGTCATACGTTATCTTAGGTATATCTGATACCCAAAGGAATTATATATGGCTAGTCCTTCCACCCAGAGCATACATCGGACGACTAATACCTTTTGGAATTTGCATTATAATAATATATATATATAGATATATTATATATATATATCATATATATATTATATATCTATTATATCTATATATATATATATATGATATGTGGTGTGTTGTGTGTGTGTGTATATTGTGTAACTATATATATATAAATATATAGTAATAAATATATATATATATATATATAACTAAATATAATATATTATTACACACATTATATAATATATAATTACATATTATAGTATATATATAATATATACTATAGTTTGTATAGATATATAATATGATAATATGTCATATCAAATTAACCGTTGATTCATATACATACAATCGAGCTGACAAAAATGGTCCTTTCATATCTAATTATTTCCGCCCTGCTTCGGAATGTAATTATTTTCCGTATATATTAACCGAAGGGGAATTTCTTATCGACTAAAAAATTCCTCTTCTGTTAACATTATTTATGAAATATATGAATTCCCGGAGGTACAAGCGAATTAGTTGTAGTAAAGGATATTTGTAGCTCGATATATTTATATATATATAGTTATATATATATATAGAATATATTTATATGTATATATATATAATATATATAATATCATATATTTGTTGGTGTGTTTGTTTTGTTGTGAACCAACAAGGCACCAAAAGATTCTGAGGCTTGTGAAATAGAAAAGATCAAGACCAGTGTGGTTTGTTTTGTCTTGAGTTTGCCAGTTGGTCCTTGGGGGGGGGGGAAGGGGGCCGGGCCCCCTGGTTGAGGTTTGAGGGAAGAAGAGTACGCAAGTGGAAT
The DNA here is from genome assembly GCF_015104395.2 of Macrobrachium nipponense. Classification (NCBI taxonomy): domain Eukaryota; kingdom Metazoa; phylum Arthropoda; class Malacostraca; order Decapoda; family Palaemonidae; genus Macrobrachium; species Macrobrachium nipponense. Next base: position 24,877,821 of record NC_087200.1, read on the forward strand.
ATTTGGGAGATGGGGTAATCAGGAGGATAGGAGGAGAAGGGATGTGGTTGGGGGAGCGGTTGAACGTGGGAGGGGGGGGGGGGGGAAGGAGTTTATTGGGCCTTGTCGGATTACCTTTCAACTCAAAATTCTCAATTTAAATTTTAATTAATGATATCCGGGATTTTATGATGACGCTCAATTCCAAATTTTTAATTTTTGTAGGTTGGCGTTCCCGGTCTCTTCCGTTCCATTTATCTTGGATAAGGGGAAATATTGCGCTGGTCGGCCAGAAAAACGCAAGAGGAAAAAAGTTTTTATAATTTATGTTGCTATTAATATCTATAGTATTATATATTATATAATATATATATATTATATATATATATATGTATATATATTTTATCTAATATATATGTATATATCTTTTATCACCATCACCCTGAATAGCCTTGTGGGTAAGCGCTTCACTATACGTCCCTGGAATTTCCTGTTTCCGGTGGCTCGAGGCCCAGTGCATGAGGCTGTAGAATTTTTTTATAAAAAAAAAGAAATATATTATTCCTTTCAAGTTAACATAATATAGAAATTATAAGCCCAATGAGCCGAACCGAACTTCTTATCCAAAAAAACGAAATTCCTTTCAGTTTAACATATATGAAATTATATTAAATTCCGAGGTAGGGCGAATTAGAATCAAATGCAAAACATTTGTAGTTTAATATATATATATATATATATAGTATATATATATAAGATATATATATACATAAATATATATATAATATAGTATATATACAGTATAATAATATACATTACATATTATATATATAATATAATATATATATATAATATAATATATATATATATAGTATAATATATACCACGACTCAGTCAAATGCCATAGATGGCACAGTAGGAACCATAATTTATTGTCGGCTACCCCATTTGCAGTTAACTTCGGCTACTGTAACCGCCACTTTCAAGTGTGCTCCTCCGAGTGAGATCGCTGTAATGGTCAAAATATTATTCCTAACGTTAAATTTAATTTATTATGCATTCATTTTTTAGCGTCTCCCCTTCAAGGGTTCCAGTGTCTTTTATTTGTTCGTCTCCGTTACACGTATGCTTTTTTTTTTTTTTTTTTTTTTTTTTTTTCTTTTTTTTTTAGCTTGAAAGTTTCGCTTGTCACTTTTGGACTCCCTCGATGTTTTCCTCGTTTGTTTCATTCCTGTTTTAATAATATATAATAGGTAATTACACCTCCCTTTTATTTCAACCCCCTCATTCACTTCCCTCCTTTTCCTCCCTTTTGGCTCCCTCCCCGCCCTCCCATTGGCCACCAATTAATTAATTAATTGATCGATACGGTGGAGTTATTCGTATTATTAAGGCCCAATTATGATAAATTGCCATCTCCGGCCCAGCCCACCTTCCCTTCTGCCGTAATGTGAGAGTAAGGTGGTGTGAATTATAAATGTTATATAGTAAGTACGATTACCTCACTGAGGGAAAACTTTTACTCGACTAATTTCGAAGTGAGGGAAGAGGATAGAAGGAAGGTCGAGAGACGCAAGAATGGGAGTCGTGTGGAATGTATGGGAGGGGGGAGGGGAGGGGGGAGGGGAAGGGGTGTGATACAGTATGTTCAGTACATTTGTCTCCGTACGTAAGTAACCACGTTTTGAGGGGTTGAGATATATATATATATATATATATATATTATATATATATATATATATATATATATATATGTGTGTGTGTGTGTGTGTGTGTGTGTGTGTGTGTGTGTGTGCTGTATGTGTGTTTCATTTAACACCCAATTCGCTCCACCCCGGAAATAATATCGAAGGGGAATTATAACTGATAAGTGATGGTCACCAGATGGAGTCGAGCCACTGACGAGAAATCTCAATGACATATATGCGTGTGTTTATGTGTATATGCATACTTGATAACTAAGTCTTTTCTGCAATGTGGTTGTGGCTAAAACTAAAGTGCATAACATTGTTCAGTATCTTATTCATACTAGAATGCTAGATAATAGGTAACTGACTCCGCCTATGAGAAAACGCTCGTAGGGTCGGCGGCTTCGAACGCCTAACAGATGACTCCTCGGCATTGCTTTGTTACCTCCCCTCTGACACATAATGCGCCACTCACCTCTTACATCGTAGGTGATGTTATTTTGGTGTAATCTGTATGACTGAATGGCGACAAAGTTATTTATTTATGTACATATTTATATATATGTTTGTGTGTGTATATATATTCGTATTATGATATATTATATATATATATATGTATATATATATATATATATATATATATATATATAACAAATATATATATATATGTAATTATAAAGTACCGGATGCGTATTTCTGCGATTTATGATTTTCAGTCTCTTAGATCTTTTACCTCATATCTATTTTCTCACTTCCATTATTTATTTTGATTCCTGTATCCCCCGCTCTCCCCTATCCCTTCGTGTGAAGTCCCCGGACATTGTATCTCATGTTTAAGAACACAACCCCCAACCCCTTACAAACCCCACCATTTCCTTGTTTATTTCCCTTTCCTTCTACTTCTCCTCCTCGTCCTCCTCCTCCTCCTCCTCCTCCTCCTCCAGGAGCTGCTGGAGGTACCCCTTATAGGTCCAGACCCTCGGCAAAACATCAAAATGAAGGGTGACGTCGTGGACATGGTGTATGATCGTGGCATACACTATGCATCGAGAGTCTTACGTCATGGACGTGCGTCAGAGAGAGAGAGAGAGAGAGAGAGAGAGAGAAGGGAGATTTGGGGGGACAGGTGTCTTGGAACCTCAAGATCCCCTTAATTATTAGTAAAGAGATTTTGGCTTAACCCCAAATGGATTATTGGGAATTTTATCATCCCATATTGGTCGCCTTAGTCTATTCATTGGTTCGTTTTCTCCGTTGTCAGAGATATTGTATTGTTTTTGTTGTTATTATTATTGTTATTATTATTGTATCATTTGTAAGTCGCACGTCATGTCCTCTTGTGTATTGTAATTGTCAAAAAATCTCACGGTGACATTTACAATTACAGGACAAATATTAATGCATTCCTGGTGGAAATGCAAACGCCCGATTGGTTAAGCGGAAGTATACTGTTTATAAACCCGAATCTTATAAAGTGAGTGACATTATTCATGTTGCCTGCTCCGTCTGTAAACCTTTTAAATGTTTATAGGAGCTCATCTGAGGCTTCGCTTTGTCGATAGATTGATTTCTATGTCAGAACTGACAGACTTCAAGACTTAGTCTTGATACTATCTGGCACGTCTTGGTAGGCAGTGTGATAATGGAAGCATTTTCAGACTTTCATCATATTTAAAGGGAGTAAAATGTTAAATGTCGTTCTTCAGTAGTTAGTATTAGTTTGTATGTACTTCCATGGAGAGAGTGCGAGAGAGCAAGAAAGGGAGAGAGAGACAGAGAGGGTCGGCCAGCGGTGCTGTGGTCAATGATTGATAGTCTTTGCCATCTAGCGCTCCTGCAACATTCACAAGCAAGTATAAATGTCAGCATGAAAGTTCTATAGGGTAATCGTAGACCGCTCATAAAATTGTCAGCCTTGCAATACATATGGCATCATCACCTCCCCCAGGCATGCTGCACGATGCCTTCGCCTTTCTCGTTCCTTTCTTGAGAGAGAGAGAGAGAGAGAGAGAGAGAGAGAGAGAGAGAGAGAGAGAGAGAGAGAGAGAGAGAGAGTCGACCTTAGTGGAGACTTGTGGATACCGAGAAATTTTGTCATGGTTGTCAGGAGATAGGTTGAAGAAAGTATATTATGTAATCCACAAGGAATGACTGAGAGGTTACTTTGTCTAAATCATTGCAATAGTCATTGAGACATTTTACTTATTAGTTAAGTTATTCATTGTTATCCCAGTAGGTATAAAGGATATTAAAGAATGTATATCGATCAAGCGAGCGAGTAATATCCATCAACTGGGATTTAACATCTCGGACATAAGAGGAAATCATATTGTCATTGTAATGTCCCCTGATCTCTCATTATATTATTTTATATTACTTCTTTTTTTATCTGAATGAGGAAATCGTGCCAATATACCTTTTCCCTAAATGCGGAAGATGTTGCCCATTACTATTCAGTTATAAATGTTCCAGGTGTTTTTTTTTTTTTTAACCAGCAATTATACGCGTTTATGAGTCTTTTAAAATCCAGTGACAGATGTTCATTTATTCAAGATGGAGGAAAAACTAATTTCACCCGGTGTGATAAATAATGGAATTTATGATCGCGAAATGAAGCAGGACAGTAATGCCTGCCATATTTAAAACCCGATTGAATATGGGTATATTGATGCGAGGATGCCGCCAACGAGAAAAGTTTGATTATGGCTGATGATCGGAATAATATTCCAATAAGCATTCATTGTGCTAAATTCCTTTCGGGATTATGATTCGCCATAGACCTGCGTCACAGACCTGCGCATTATATGCAAGATATGATTCTGACCATTCTCTCTCTCTCTCTGTCCCTCTCTCTCTCCTTCCCCCTTCTCCGTCATACTCGCCCCACCATGCTCTCCAAATAAAATGCAGCTTCCGTCGGAGCAAATCTTCTCCTCCCCCCCCCACCCGCCCATTCCCGCGTGGCGCCATTTCCCGATCGCGACTTAGTTGCTTATCTGCATATTGTATCTTGCCAGGTTTATAGTTATAGGAAACATTGGCTATAGACCACCGGCATGTCAAAAGTAAATTAAAAAGCATAAAGCTGCATGTGTGTGCATACATTATGTTGCGGCCATGTAATGAGGTCAAGTTTGGGGTCAACATGAATCGGAGAACAAATATCCTCTTAAAACTTGATCGCTGAAGAAGAAGAAGAAGAAGGAGGAGAGGGGAGGGGGGTGCCCCCAGAGCATGGACATATCATGATCTGACCTCCTTCGCCTCCGCCCCTGTGCCCCCTACTCTTTCCCGCTTTCCAAGTGACTTGTGCCCAACCGTACTATCTTGGATAAATATCATTGGAGGATTGAATTTATAGTTTTATCTTCATTTCTTGATTACGAAAAGATCATGTATTTTTTTTTTAGTTTGTTATTTTCTCATTATTTATGGTCTTATTTATTTCTATGTATGCGTGCGTATGTGTGCTATATCTGCAATTCTTTTGTTTTCAGTCTTTTAAGTACCTTTCCCTTCATAAACCTTAAGAAAATGAATAAATAAAGCCTGTCGTTAAAAGTTGATGAAAATACAGGCTTAATCTTCTCGTTCCTTTTTCCAGTAATTAAGCTGAAGAAGATGAAAATGAATAAAAGGTAAGACATTGCTGAATAAATTTTCTTCACAGAGATATCCTTCAATCCATGTTCATATTTCCCTCAATAAAAAACGAGTTTGGTATATAGTTAAAGTATTCAATGAAGTATATATTTTTTTTTTACATCTTGTTTTAAAGCGACATCATCCCAACGGAGAGTTGCGCATGCGTGTACGATTGCACTAATATTCAACTTAGTCAAGTGACGCCCTACTCTAGCGGCGATAAATATACCGGAAAATTTTTCATTCTTGAAAAATGAGTGTGGTATATTCTCAGGAAAATAAGTCTTCCTTTCTACAAGTTAGGTGAATTTAGCATTCTTGAAGAGGAGGTGGTTGGTTTCCATTATATCGACTCTGCTAATACTGTAATGCTGAACCTGTTCCTCAGGTTGACAGGGAGCTTAAAATAAGACTGCCGGGATTGGGTCTGAAACATTAATAGAGTTACAAGGAATCAAACATTCTCTCTCTCTCTCTCTTCTCTCTCTCTCTCTCTCTCTCTCTCTGTTGAATTATTTGTCAGTGATTGTTAAAGTGATCTCAGGAGAGGTCTGTGACGAAGGTGAATAACCCAGACATCATTGTAGGTCATTTCCATCACCATAATCATAATCATCACAATCATCTCTAATTTGATGTGATAGTTCTTTTTCTGGAAGGTGTGTGTTGATGTTCTCCTCCCAAGGTTTCGTGACGCTTCGGGGTCTTCGTATTTAGATCCAAATTGAATATAAAGAAACCTCTTTGTTAAGGATATGGAAAAATAATGTTGATTTTAATGGATTAAGATGCGTTTTTGTTTAGAATGTTGAAAATTTATATGTTAATGCGTTAAGAACCGATTTTCTTAAGTATATGATAAGATGTTGTTGATCTTAATGTATTAAGAACTGTATATGTTTAATATATGGAAAAAATGATATTGATGTTAATGAACCAAGAACCGTATTTGTTTAGGATGTGGAAAAATGATGTTGACATTTGCGAATTAACACCCGTTTTTCTTTAGAATATATTAGAATAATGATGTTTGTGTTAATGAATCAAGAATCGTATTTGTTTAGAACATGGAAAAAGGAATTTAAAGCTTACAATGCAGTTTTTTTTTAAAGTATGAAATCTAAGTAAACATAAACAAATATAATTTTACAGTTCATGATTTAAGTTTATTTTTGTGAACCAGTATGTTCAGATACATCTCAATTTAGGTTCTTGATAAAGACCAATTTATCGTATTCATTCTCATCCTCATGTATTTAGTTCGTTGTTCTTTAAATTAGCGTGAATTTTAAGGGAGCGTATATATAAATCATTTTATTTCCGTCAGTATAACAAGTAGCATTTAACACTTTTTTTTATCCAAAATAGTTAATGTACTAGGTTGTAACTCATTTTAGTCTTCCTCCTTTACGTGTATGTTTGTGTGTGTGTGTTCAGTTTTGGAAATAATCATAGCAGTTTTTAATGTTTTATTTTTTGTCTCTTCCAGGCAAAACTCCTGGAGTCGTCGCACCACTGGATGGGAACTTCTATGGCTGGTAAGTACGACTTCATTTCTTCAGTCGTCCAATCAGTGATGATAATGATAATTTAAACAGAAGAAGAATTTTACGTTCAAGTTCCTCTCGTGGCTTTCCGTCATCATTCCTATTAATTTCATAGTTTTATTGCAACTTCTAAACTTTCCAACTTCATTTCGATCAATTTGACTTTCGGACAGAATAGTGTGAGAAAAATGAAACGCTCCTTTTCATTATTTCTTACTGAGCGTCATTCTCTTTTCTTCAGAAGTAATCTTTTCAGTGAGTCGTTAAAAATAAGCGTTACTCTTTTAAAAGTAACCTTAATTGGCGATGTATCGTGGCCCTAATTGGACGACTGGGAATGAATAATTAAGCAATTTAGTCATTAGGGTCACCCAAGATATGTCGTTAAGAGGGACATAATTGTCCTACCTAACGGATATATATACATATATATATAATATATATATATATATATATATATATATATATATATACTATATATATATATATATATTTATATATATATATATATATATATATATATATATATTATATATATATATTAAAAAATTTTGGATGGCATCTCCTTGACTCATTATTTACGATTTTCCTTTGTATATACCTGCATCTCTCTCACACTTTGACTTCCTGTTTTTTTTTTTCTCCCCCTGAATATTTTTTTCTTAGGTTTTAGATTCTGCAAAGGTTTATTTTTTTGGTCCCTCATATTTGGATGAGTTTTATTTTTTCTTACCCGCCCAGTTTTCCGATTTGATCTAATACTGACGCTTCTCCGGTGTTACGGGACGAAACAGCCTACCCGTTGAGTGTTGTTTTGTTGTTGTTATTGTTTTCTCATCAATGTCGCTGACTGGTGTGTTTAAAAAACTCCCCCACTCCCTACCCCCCACCCCCCGAAAATCACATACACGACATCATCGTCTCGCTGCGCGGGATACCTCATCTCCCCCCTTCCTCCCCCCCCCCCCCCCCCCCCCCGGGGTGGGGGGCGGAAGTTAAATTTAGCCCGTGGCGTTGTCTTGACATTTATCGAGGTGAAGTTATTTGGAAAGGACAGGAAACTTCCAATAGAATCTGGTTGATAACTGGAACGTGGAATTTATGCTAACATGCATATTTGCATAAGAACGGCAAGAACACCCTCATATAAATATAGCATATATATATATATATATATAGTTTTACTGGCGTATTTATCTTACAGTACAATTAGATTACAATAGTAAAATCAATTATGTATAAAGACATATAAGAAGATATTGTATGTAACGTGTCCTTCCTTTGCACTCATACTTTTTATCCTCAATCAGACAGTTTGTATATCTATTTATAATACGAAGCCTTAGGACGAGTCCACGAAAGTATCTTGCTGTAGAATGAGAGCTATTTTCTCCGAGCGAGATCTGGAAGTGTTTCGATTGATAACAAAATTATTGGTAGACTTGATTTTGGGTGACCATGACATTTCTACGGTATTAAATCCCTGTGACATTACAGTACCTTTGTTATACTTACTCCCGGTCATTTATTCATTTTGTTCACATCTTGACTTTGGCGGCTTCTCTCTCTCTCTCTCTCCCCGTTTAACTCAATTGTATTTTCATTCGTTTTCTATGTATTTGTCGTGCGTACGTATTATCGAGGCCTTTCATTTGTTATTTGTTATTCGGTAGTTTTCGTGTCCGGTCTTGAGTCAGCCTTACGTCTTAATTTCCTGTTCTGTTTTGTTTGTGTATATATTTTATTGCGTTGAAATAATCAGTTTATCTTTTATGGAAACTTTTTTTTTTCTGGGATGTTAAACTTAAATAATGCGGATTTTTACTGGTTAAAGCTTGCTGTTTAGAATTTCATGACTGCTCTTCCACTTGAATATTGGGATGAAATTATCAAAATTACGATTTACACATATTTCCATTGTGTATATATATATATACATACATATATGTAAAGGTATACAGTGTAAGTATATATATATATATATATATATATATATATATATATATATATATATATATATATATATATATATATATATACACTGTATATCTTAACATATATGATGAGGTCTCAAGTGACGACGCAAAAGCACAAGAAGAAGAAGAGAAGAAAGGAGAGAAACCAGAAGAAGAAGGAGCCCAGTCATGTGTATGTGTGACTGTTGAATTCCGGAATGTATATTATAAACGCCAGCGTCGGAAATTATCTAAATTGTTTATACTTCTTAACTTCTCACTTAACACTGCCACATACACACACTATTTCTTGTCTTCTGTTTTGTTTACTTGGACGTAAACTAAACCCGTCTTGGGTGTTTATATTTGCGCTCTAGATTCTAATACATCATTAATCAGCCTGAATCGTTACGTGTTTATTGATGGCGCTGAAAAACGCCAAGGAGAGAGAGAGAGAGAGAGAGAGAGAGAGAGAGAGAGAGAGAGAGAGAGAGAGAGAGAGAGAGAGAGATAAAACTGCTCGCTGGGAAATATCTCAGAATGAATGGTGGTATTTGCGTGAGACGTTTTATTATTGTGAAATGATATGCAGAATTCGTGTCGAGGTATTTATTTTTATATTTTATAGATCTAGTTGTTTTTTTCTGTTCTAAATGTACATTGAGGTTTCTCTTTTTAACCCCCATCTTGTTTTTTTGCTGCTTCTGTGTTAGTCAATTTTGAATAGATTTTAAAAAACTGGTAACTATTAGAATTGCATGAATTCTGTCTGGTATAAATTAAAATTATTAATTCCATATTTATACATTATTTACAGCCAGCATAAAGTAAATATAGCAACTAACTTGGAAGAGCTTGCAATACCGTCTTTATATATATATATATCTATATATGTTATAATATATATATATATATATATATATACTATATATTATTATACTATATAGTTATATATATATATATCTATATATATTATACGAAATGACTAAGTATACCGAGACACTGATGAACACGTTTCCCCCATAAGCCAAGCCTTTTCCCCAATTTTCGCTTAAAAAACGACCCCATTTCCCCATTTTCCTCAAAAGCCGACCTCATTTCCCATTTTCCCCAATCGAATATATTCCCAAGTTTGGTCCTCGAACGACTCGGCAATCTGATCCCCCCCCCCCCCCCCCCCCCCCCCCACCCCCCCCCCCCCCCCCCCAGTCAATCATCACTGCAACTTAACGTATGACTCACACACTTTGAAGTACGAACTCCCCGAAGCATGATTTGGGAGGATTTACGATTCATTTGCATAATTATGTAGAGAAATTCTCTCAACTGTATTGTTTAGTGTAGAATTTGTTTGGTTTGACACCCCCTCCCTCTTTAACCCCCCTTCTCCTAACCCCTACCTCTACCCTGACCTCTGCCCTCCTCCCTACCCTTCCTACACCCATACCCCCATGAGTCACCCGTTGGGAAGTTGATTTATGATGCGGGATTTGAAGTTCGCCGTCATTTATATGGTGCAGCCGATGCAGGGAATTGCTTTTTATATACTCCTCTCGGTTCACTGGCTGGTTGCAAGGTTTTGTGACACGGCCCTTTTTCGGGTTGAGTTTGAGTTCGATTGATTTGTGCCGAGCCTTTTTTTTTTTTTTTTCTTTTTTTTTTTTTTTTTTTTCTTTTTTTTTAAGAAAGGCAGGCAGCATGTTGATTAGTGTTTTCACCATCTGATTATGATTTTTATAATGTTTTTCTTGTTAGCCCTAAAGTTGAAAAACGGGGTTTTTGATCAGATTTATAATCGCAATGATAGTAGTTTGATTGGTTTTTATTTTATGTGCGATGTGGGCGTTTCTCAATTGACGATTTTTCACGTTTAAACGTGTGTACTTTAGGTATTTTAGGAATTTATATTTACAATTGTGTTTATATATGTTTGTCACTTGCTGGAAGAATTGATTGATTTTTAGTAGTCAAAGTTTACCTAGGCGTTTGAACTCAGTATATTATGCCTTGGTCTAGTTCATAAGCACATTATATCAAAAAGAGCGTGGGGTAATTTGTATATAGTATAACGAAATATTCATTACTTATGATTTTTTCAGGGGGAATTTTCTTCTGATATCAAATTCCTTTTTACTTTCGTCTTAAATAATGTCCGTTACTCATTAATGATAACCAGCTTATATAAGCGTTATCTTCCTCGCCATCCCAACCTAATTTCCCATAAGGGTTATTTTTCCAATCGAAACGAACGCGTTGATATGCATTACGACCAGTTGTTACAAGCGTTATTTTCCCCTCCGTGAAAAGAAAGTATGCAGATCTATATTAATGATTTACATTCGGGCGTATGACTCACATACACATTATTGTCGATGTTTGTTTAATTGTCACCGGAATGACGCAGCACAATTTCCGACTTCCGACCAACATATAGAAGCAGATGGCATGTTAGGGCGTTAGCCATCTTGTTTTTGTTATAGTATAAATGTCGATATAGTGATGGGTGGACCGCCTATCGTCGGGTAAAAAAAAGAAATATAAAAAAGGAATGCCTGTATTTGCTGCGCGTCGCGCTGCGGTGATTAGCGCATACTTATAGATTCAATTTTATTAAAGAATATTTTAGATGCTAAATTATAGGGCGGCGGCGCCCTGAAACAGATTTGATTTATTTTAGGCACCTCATTTTTTTTTTTTCCTTTCTTTTTCAATAGATACGCGTGTGACGTTGTTAGTAAGCCTACTATAGTTGCAGATTGGAATTTTAATGACGCACAGGAAGGGAAGAGGTTTTACGTTAACAGATATCTAATTTTATCTTGTAAAAGCGTCTGATGATAAATATTACAACTTCACTTTTAGAGATAAGGAAACAGGATTCGTTACCAAAAACGGACTGTGAGTCAAATGCTTAGGAATGCAATTTTTTTTTTTTCAACGTTGCTTTGATTTGAATTGCCGTAACATTTTGTTTATGGAATGTGTTTTTTCATTTTCTGATATGAACTCAGGATTATCATACAGGCTTACTAAAAGGTAGCTTGTTTTGCCGAAGTTTATCGTTTCGTATCACCTTCGTATGTCCAAGTCAAAACACGTCTATATACTGTGTATGAGAGAGAGAGAGAGAGAGAGAGAGAGAGTATCGTTTTTTATTATATGGTTGGCAAAATGACCCAAGGCTGTCAGAAAGACCTATTTCACAGTACGTAAACAACACACAAGAAAGTATATAATATATATAGACACGTTCTTACACCTCCCCCTCCCTCCTCACTCCCCTCCTCCCCCTCCTTGTCATAAACTTCCCCTTTTCTGTCCTCTTAATTGCATGCAACAGCATTTGACCCGACACTTGTCAAGTAGCGTGTGTGTGTGTGTGTGTGTGTGTGCCTGTGCTCGTGTGCGTGTGTGTGTTGAAGTAAGGTGCGCTGGTGAAAAGGGGAAGGGGGATTGGTGGGTTGAGGGTCGGGGAGGGGGATGGGGGGGGGGGTGGGGGGGGTATTTGAGAGGAGGAGAGCGGATGTCAGTAAAGATTTATTAAGAGACTTAAGCCCAAACCTCAACTTAATGCTCAAGCGTTAGGGACATGCTTGTTGGAAATACTGATAGGGGAGTCAGAGGTGAGGAGAGGACGCGAGAAGGTCGAGAATTACATTAGGAGGAGGAGGAGGAGGAGGAGGAGGAGGAGGAGGAGGTGGTGGTGGTGGTGGTGGTGATGGTGGAACTTTTTTTTACAATGATTTGAAGGAAAGTGCGAGATCAAGGAATTCTCTCGGAGAGGGGGAAGTAAGATGTTAAATATTTCTGATGCTGTATAGTCCCGAATATTAATAACGTTTTGCTATTGGCTTTCGATATATATATATATATATATATATATATATATATATATATATATATATATATATATATTTATATATATATATATTTATATATATAAATTGTATATATATATATATATATATATATATACTATATACTGTGTATATACTTGTGTATATGTATGTATATGAGAAATTGTATGTGTTTGTTTCATCACAAAATTACATGTTCACTTTTAAAGGATTCAGGAATGGTTGTTTATGTTATCTGAACAGTCAAAGATGTAGTACATTATCATTAGGATATCTGAATTAAATTGGAATTATTTAATATTTGAATACATTATCCTCCACAGACAATGGTATAGACACGTTGAAAAAGAAGGCTGTATATGTAGAAATTAAGAAAAATATGCCTGAAAAATATGGGAGAAGCAGCGAAAGGCTTAGAAAATAGATCAGGGAAAATAAATAGTGAAAGGTGTTAAAAGCTGTGTGAGAAATAAGGGTAGAAAGGACAGTGTGATGAAGGGTGTGAAAGGAAAACTTAAGTGAAAAAGTGAAAGGTTTTTGAAGGGAAAATAAGAGGGAGACGGGGATTTGCTGTGAAGGTTAGAAAGGCGCAGAAGGAAAGAATAGCAAAGGATTTAATGGATAGTAAATGAGAATATAATGTTTTTTTTATTAACCTGGTTTTAAGTGGGGAAATAGTGGGAGGTTAGCAAAAGATTATAAATATATTTAGGAGGGCAAGAGAAAAGAGGAGAAACTGTGAGGACAATGAACTAACTTGAATTCCTCCTTTTTTTTTTTCTTTCTTTCTTTCTTTCTTTATTATTTAAGTTTTCTTGTTTCGTGTTAAAGGGCAGACGAGGCCTTTGTGTGATACCCGATGCAGTTTAGATTGCTGGGGGAGTTGTTGATGGTAAATATCTTAATCCCGGCAGGCGGCTCGTGATAATATTCTAAATACATTGCTGGCACAAGACAAGAAGAGGGTGGAGTCAGTCTCGATCTCATGATGGGTCAAGTTAGATTACGAATCACGGAAAGAGGCGCGGAAGAGTTAACGGGGATGAGGAAGGTATATATATATATATATATATATATATATAGATATATATATATATATATATATATACATATAACGTAATTATGTGTATTTATTTGTCTGAATGTATGTATGTATATTTGTGTGTAATTCCATTCCTTTTAAGACACGATAGAGCGAAAAAGACAGCGGAGTTTCTTCTATACTTATTTTGCGTGTTGAATGCAATGTATATTACATAATGATGTGACATTTTTATTCAACTTACTCTACATATATGTCATTGTATACGTGATCAAGACAGAACGTCTTATTTCCCGCGATATGTCTGAAAGAGGAGTTGGGGAATGGTAGGAGGAGGAGGAGGAGGAGGAGCAGGAGGAGTAGGGGTAGGAGTGAGTGGGCCTCGAAGTCATGTTCTAGGATTGGAGGTCTTCCTTTGTTCGGGTAATCAGCGCTGGTAATAAAACTCCTTATCACGTTGTGCTTATGAACGTTATATTATAATGGAGAGTGATAACCTATCGTGTGGCATATCAACATAGCAGACTTACACAATGGTTGTTGGCGACGTGGCCCAGGGACGTAACCATCGGGGGTCGGGGCAAGGCGAAAGGGCCCTTGGGCCGCCGGGTCGGAAGTGCGGTATTGCCTTGAGTCTCCGGTCGTGAGTTCATCGGATTATGCCCATAGGAAATTTCAGGAACCTGAGAGGGCTGGAGGGTGGATTGTTTTAGATACACATATACGTATGTGTCAGTTATGTGTAGGTATGTTGTTCCATGTGGTTTATGCGGTGGTTGAGTTTTCGTGTTCTTATTAATCGTTATGTATTTGTAGATTGTTTTCACTGTGAATAGGAGACAGTGATCGGCATTTGTCGGTATTGGCATTTAAATATATAGATTATCTTTGAAATTATGATGGCTTATAAATGGAGGACTCTGGACCAAAACCCAAGTGACTGAAATTCTCTCTCTCTCTCTCTCTCTCTCTCTCTCTCTCTCTCTCATTTTCCTCCGCGTGGAAACTAACCGAATTGCGATTGCTAATAGCGGCTTGCAATAACGAGCAGCCTTAAATCAAGTTGTGGTTATTTTCCTTCAGCCGCCAAATACAATGGAAGACCAGTAAAAGGCCATCGGCTATCCAGAAATATTATGGAGAGTCTCGCTCGCCTTTGAATTTTTACTGCTGCAGATGCGCTCCCATTGCGATTAAGGGACCCCCCCTCCCCCACCCCATTTCCTCCATCTACCACTATCCCGGGGGCCTGCTTTTGCAAACGGCCCCCCCTCACCCCTCCCTTCCCCTCATTTATAAGTGCAGAAGAATTTGGGGGGGAAGAGATTGGACAGGCGCGTTTTTTTTCTCTTTTTTTTATACTAAGCAATCACAAATACAAAAGGAAAGACAAAAGATTTTAGGCTGCGTTAAGATTTGTTTTTGCGCTGGAACCAATTTATTTTCAAGCTCTCTCTCTCTCTCTCTCTCTCTCTCTCTCTCTCTCTCTCTCATTTGTATTGTTCATGAGAGCCATTCAGGTTTGTAATTTCGGGCCATTTATTTCTTTCAGTACGTCTATTATTATATAACCATTACACCTGATATGAATGGATGAGCCCCTGACGACGATGAAGTGGGTTGCAATGCCTTTATCAAAATAATTAATCTTATAAATCCCCTACCCCTACTTCCCCTTCTCTACCCACCACCACATGTACCAGTCTCCCTTCTCCCTCCCCCCCCCCCCCCTCCAAATCTTCGCCTTCCTACCATCAAGTTAAAGGTTAATTCGTGTCATCGTCTAGGCCATCGTTATAATGATCATCACATTCGGTGTCATTATCGCCTCTTAACTACTTTTTTTTCTCTCTGGCCCACAAAAATCCGTCATCACCGCTTTTGCCCTTCACCGTCATTTCCTCTGTATTGTTGTTCCTTATAGGACTCCTGTAGGGGGGGCTCCTTTATATATATATATATATATATAATATTTCATTGTCTTCGGAGCCGGCAGCCGAGGCGTCGGTGAAACTCCCGCCAGGCCGTCCGTATGTTATCTTGGCTCTGTGGTGTAAACATCGTGACGTCACGGCATGTTAGGCGT
>NC_087200.1:24898619-24938619 GCF_015104395.2 Macrobrachium nipponense
TCTATTTTTTTTTTTATTTTCCCTAAAATCGTAAAGGCCCATCCTCCCCCTACAGCCTATACCTGTGCAGTCCTCCCCCCGCCCCTCCGCCTCCTCCTCTCCTCTCCCTCCTCCCCTTCCTCCTCCTCCTCCTCCTCCTGTACCTTTCCTCCTTGGCCCGTCACACATTTATCACGGCATTATTCTTCATTTATCATAGCATTATTCTCCATTTATCATCCTTTATCCCCGTTGCTCGTGTCCGGAGCCCAAGCCTCAATGGGCCCACCCGATTTGTATGTCTTAAGATTTTGCCCCTTGATTTCTCTCTTTCAAACCCCCTCCCTCCCCCCCTTATTTCACCTTCACCCTCCTCCCTCCCCTCGTTTTAACTTCGTCAGTTCTTTTATTCCCTTTCTTAATGATTCCCCCTCCCGAGACTTCCCCTCCCCCCTTCCCCTTCTTTATCCCTTCCCTTTTATCCGGGCGTTTTATTCCTGGTCCTCGATAGAGAAGATCCGAAGTTGATTAGGTGTAACTTGTTTTTATTTTATTTATTTATTTTATTTAAAAAAAAATTTATTATTCGACGCCATTGAATTTTGGAACTTCTTGTTAGGAGTATCAGTTGTATTTTTATTTTCTGTCAAGTTTCAGTTTAATCAAATCATTGCGCATTTTCTGTGAGTAATATTATGTGATTTCGTAAAGTCTGCTTTTCGTAAAGCTGTAGATAATCCAGATATCTAACTGGAAAAACAGCGAACTCTTATTCTGATGCAACATAAATGTGTGGTTTTGATTCTTTGCCGCATATTTATATGGAAAACTCTCAAGGTAGTCAAGTTTATCATGGGATGCTTCAGGAGTAAGAGCTCGTGCTGCCATAAGGCCAGAATAATCGCCAGTAGCAAGTGTCAGTAAATTATGATCGGATTTCTTCGTCGTTATTGATGATAATTACCAGGTTTTACTGCATTTCTGACTTATTTATAAACATATATATAGTATATACACATAATTTGACTTCTCTATAATTTGTATAGGTTTTAAAATACGATTATTTTCGTCATTTACATGTGGTCCTAATTACCCGTCAGAGATTACAAGTTGTCAATTTATTCAGCTTCAAAGAAAACGGAAACTCGCCGTCCTAACATGAGCAGAAAACGGCGTCACGGAAAGAATGTCACCATCAGTAATCAGGGAATCAGAGGCTGAGTAGTTGGAATATCCTTTGAGTCATGGCCGGAGAGTGACATTGATCTGGCCTTGTACAATAGTTACTTTGACAGAGTAGGGGAAGACTGCCAGACAAATCCTGCTCTACGGGAACAGATACGGAGTTATTTATACAATATATTTTACGTAAATGAAGACTGGAAGACTTTAAGACTTTCTTCCGCTGCCACTAGCACGGATTAGAGGCAGGGCAGGTTGTGATTACGGGAGCGACAAGTGTACTTATAGAGAGCTTTGCATGCTAGTATATCCTGTAGAAGCCCCATCGTGATTACCTGTTACGGTGCCAGAATTATATATATATATATTATATATATATATATATATATATATATATATATATATATATATATATAGTATATATATATAACATATATATATATATATATAGATATATATATATTATTCATTACCTGGATAGAAAAAGAAGCAGTATAGGCAGATTCGAAGCCTAAATAGAAAAAAAAAAAAAGATAGTCTCTGCAAATATTGCCATCGGCGGAGAAACGTATCCACATTAATTATGTATGGATGCAATTATGTTTAAAAATGAATATATTTGTTCCCATACATTACTGTGGACTTGTTTCTCCATTACAAGACTTATGTGGATCTAAGTGTAAATATACTATATATGTATGTATATATATACATATAATCCTGCCAATTAATTCTACCCATCAAAAACTTTTATTAGTGAGAAATCTCGTCAGTTGTTCTGGCGCGTCATCTCAGCGTTGAATCTATAATAACTTCCAATAAGTCGTCAGATTATTCTTCCTTAGGCCTATTGCAATGGCATGCCTGTATTTATGATTAATGGGGGACGAAGGGGGGGTGGGGTGAAGGGAATATTTATTTCGTAAATAGTAACTGTAAACCCGCGTATATGATTAATGCAGGTGTATATGATGAGTTAGGCTTGAGCGTAAATCACTGGGGTGATGTAAACAATGTGCTCGCTCAGTCACCTCTCTCTCTCTCTCTCTCTCTCTCTCTCTCTCTCTCTCTCTCTCTCTCCTCCTCCTCCTCCTCCTCCTCCTCAATCTTGTATAAATTTGTAATATTCCTAAAAATTATTCTTTTCTTCCTAAGTCATCGTATTCAGTTCCGATATGTAAAATAGTATAAAATATTTCGTGATATATTATATTAAAGTAGCTTAGAAAGTCATTGAAGTTGAGGTCATTTAACTGCACGGTTAGTTTGATAAAATCAAAATCGGTGGGATGTGTACATATACTTTATATATAGGGATATGCATTTAATTATATATATATATATATATATACATATATATATATATATATATATATATATATATATATATATATATATATATATATATATATATATAAACACTGTCGACTTAGTAATCAGTTAATTATCCCGATGGTCGACCGTTCAACGAAGCCGAGCTTTTTAGACTGTGGTCAGTACTTGGATGGGTAGGTTCCAATTACATCCCAGACACCGTTAACGTAATATGAACCCTTACTCATCCGCGGAAGGCGTCATGAGACTCGCAACCTCACTTAAAATGCAGCTGAAAAGTCGAAAGAAAACTTTTATTTTTTTTTTTATTTTTTTTTTAGTACCCTCCCAAGTGGTAAAGACGCGTCGAGGAGAAGGAAAAAAAACTTATCTTTAACATTTTCCCGGTGTATTTTTAAGGTGAATGACGCGAAGAAAGAATTTAGGGGTTGTCCGGCTCCTTCGCAGTTTATGATGTGAACCCCGAGTTGCAGGCGCCTTAGATTTCTCTCTCTCTCTCTCTCTCTCTCTCTCTCTCTCTCTCTCTCTCTCTCTCTCTTAAAATACACACGCTTTAGCTATATTCTTTAGCGTCGATTGTCATGGCTTAGTAGATATGTCTCTTTTATATTAATAAAAACTAAAACATGCAAACAGCAACGGTGTGGAAGAGTTTGAAAGAAAGCTAGACAGAATCATGAGGACACTGTGAATGCACAGTAAAACCTGCTCCTACAGATAAGTGAGCACACGATGTCTCCTCGGATGGACAAACAAGTCTTTGAGACATCCTGATCCTTTTAACTCCTTGTAACATAAATTAAGTACATGTATTATTCACAGGAGTGTATGAAATACCTTGACATCGTAGTAACCCCCTACATCAACCACCGATTAATCTTCATTTATCTTCATTTGTCATTGATCTCGCACAAGAGTATTACTACTTCTTCATGTCTTAATTCGTCCCTCTTCCGAATTCCCGGAACACCCCCTTGCATTCCGTTCGGCAGAGGTAATATTTGTCGGGATTTCCAGGTATATGGCATCTAATATCAATATCCTGCTTAATATTGTTCAGGTAAAAAGATTACTCTCCATTTGATCTCGACATAGAATTAATCTCAGGAGCTGATAGGAAAATCTATTGTAACGGATCCCTCGGAGTCTGGGACGAATTTATTCTTGTTGAAATTTTCGATTTCTTCCTATTTTATCGTAGCTTTCCCTTCTAAGCAGCTGACTTTTTATTAAAAATTTTTAAAGGTGTTCGTCAATTGTGTAACTAGGTAGATGCTTTAATTGGATTTACTCATTTATTCAGACTACAAATTTATTATCGTTATGTATTGAAAGAAGACCTGGATTTGATCACAAATGTGAGGCAGAAGTTTATTTCTGTTCCATGCATGATTTCGTTGATTATCTCTCTCTCTCTCTCTCTCTCTCTCTCTCTCTCTCTCTCTCTCTCTCTCTGTATATTATATATATATATATATATATATATATATATATATATATATATATATATAAAATATTTTATATATATATAAAATATTTTAAATTAGTACTCAGTATAATTATTTCTTCTTTAATGTTACTGATATTATTATTATTATTAGTAGTAGTAGTAGTAGTCATTGTATTTCCCATCTCACCAGCAAATCTAGAATGCCCGTTTTATTATCGAGTCAGAGCTTACATATTTAAATCCTTTGTATATTAAGGCTATCGGTTTTCCGCGGGATGCAATAACCATTAGAATTCCATTAGGCCTAAGACGTGTTTGACATTCGTTTAAGGGGAGGGAGAAGAGGGGTTTTCGCTTAACTCTCTCTCTCTCTCTCTCTCTCTCTCTCTCTCTCTCTCCTCTCTCTCTCTCTGTTTCAGTAAGCATATCTTTGGTTTCGTCACCTGTTCTCTTGACCTGTTAAATCGGTGTGTTTTTTTGGGGGGGTGGGTGGGGTTAATTTCTCGTTCTTTTCTTTTTCTCCCCTCTCTTTCCCCTCTTCTTATTCTTTTACGAGAATGTTTTTTTCGCCTTTTTACAATCATCTTTAATCGTGCTTTTCATCTCCCTCTCTCTCTCTCTCTCTCTCTCTCCTCCTCGGTAAAAAGATGTGATGAATTAAAGAATATACGATCAAGGGATTTTTGCTGATAATTGTTATTCATTTTTGATATTATTATTATTATTATTATTATTATTATTATTATTATTATTATTATTATTATTATTATTATTATTTCAAGGTCTTCGATATTCCATAAATAAACGAGACTGATGTATATATTTAAATATGGAAAATTGTCGTCAGGGGAATTAGATTTTATTCAGAAGTGTCAAGGGACAATTTATTGGCAATAAAGACGTAATTGATACATTAATAATGACTTACGTTTTTATACTGAATATTGTCCTTGCAAGTCGAGTTTCATTCAAAATCGCTTGTAAGGATAAAGTACTGCTCTCTCTCTCTCTCTCTCTCTCTCTCTCATTTGCGTTGATGACTTGACCGAAATGCTTTCCGTGTTGAATTCCCCCCCACCTTCCCTCTTTTTTTGCGTAAAATAACGCATATATATTCGAATACGCTTGCAGACACAATCGTACCCTCGTTTTGTTATTGACTCGATCATTAGATGTCAACATTACTCATGTTAATCAATCCTTTTTAATTAATATAATGACTGCACTCCTGAAAATATGGGTGATAATATCACCGTACTTCCTCCGTCTCTCTTTCTCTCTATTCATTCACTTCCCTGAATTTCCTATTGCATTTGCACAACGGTAGAAAAGGGAGAGGGGAGGGGAGAGGAGAGAGTGGAGGGATGATGATGGTATTGTCCCCTCTACCTCCCTCCACCCTCATCTTCCTTCCATTCCTGGTCGTCCCCTCCTCCCCTAGTCCCTGTGTCTTCCTCTCTTCCCCAATCTTCCTCTTCCTTACCTCTTCCCCTGCCTCCCTCCCTCCCTCCCTCCCTTCCCCATGTATGGGACGAGCGGAGAACCATTTGTTTCAGCGTTAAAAGCATCGACCTTTTTATCATATTGAAAAGTTTGGAGCAGAAAAAGGCGCTATTCATTTCCACGCTGCGCTATCGACGGCTCGCATTTTTCTTTGTCATCCGTGACGTGCACAAATAACTCTCCATTATTTACACTGCGAGAGCTGTATATGACTAGAAAGTGGAGACTCCGTAGCTGCTCCTCCTCCTCCTCCTCCTCCTTACATCCTCCCAGTTCTCCTCCACACTATCCCTCCTCCTCCTCCCCCAACACCTTTCGGCGCCCACAACATCCCCCTGCCCGATTCCTTCGCGACAAAAATTGTCCTGTGCTCTCTCTCCTCCTGAACTTCCCCATCCTATACGGCAGGAAGGAGTTGGGGCCGTGTTTATATACGCCAAAGCCTCCTAATGAGTTGAAGTGAGAGTGAAGTTTTGAATTTTTATGATTATTATTGCTGAGCCATCTTCCATCTTCGGTTGACACAAACTGATGGGAAAATGCCGCAGTCGTTCATGTATATAAGGGAAATGAGTTGTTGTGAATCTATCAAACATGGGGATTGGAGAGGATACTCGGATATCCCACACATTCCGCAAGCGCAGGGAAGGAAGTTGACAAAACGTTAAAAACTGGTTTAAAATTGCGGTCTGGGATTTAGTGTTATAGGTCTATGGGTGCCACGCTGCCATGCGTAGCTTCATGTAGTACTATGCCTTCTAGTAGCTTCCGAGTTTTTTTTTTAAGTTAGTTTTTAAGTCAAACAAGAGGAAAATCGACATTGTAGAGATGAGGGTGGAGAGATGAGGGCGGTGGTTAGTTTTCCATAGGTAGGGGAGCAGTGTTGTAAGCAAGGCAGCAAATAATATGCTCTGTACTTGAGGGTGAATAGTGCATGAAACACCTATAGATTATCAAAACACCTTCCTGGGATATCAAATAGTAGATTTTGTCAGGTACGTGAAAATTTCCTTTTGACTATAATTGTCTTTACTTAAATTGTAGCCAAGCAGACATGGTCTAATTATTAGACCATGTCTGCTGAATTTCTTACATACGTTCAAATATACCCAAATAGGCCAAGAATAGACTGTATTTTAGCTAGCGTACCTTTTTATACCATGTAATATTCCTGCATTTTCCAGCGACAGAGTTCCAGAAAAAGAAAATTGAAAAATGTAAAAAAAAAAAAGGTTCAAAACCAATAACCTGAATAATGTGAGCGATTGCCATACTAACACCACCACCCACGCTTCTCCTCCAGATAATTCATCATTCGTTTTACAACCGGAATGAATTCGTAGTGATTTAGATTTTGAGGAAACGTCCCATTTATAGAGAAGGTTTATGGCCTGGTAGACTTTCTCTCTCTCTCTCTCTCTCTCTCTCTCTCTCTCTCTCTC
Organism: Macrobrachium nipponense; assembly: GCF_015104395.2. Taxonomy (NCBI): domain Eukaryota; kingdom Metazoa; phylum Arthropoda; class Malacostraca; order Decapoda; family Palaemonidae; genus Macrobrachium; species Macrobrachium nipponense. The sequence goes on from NC_087200.1 coordinate 24,905,511, forward strand.
TCTCTCTCTCTTTCATATATTTGTAGGAAGAGCTGAGAATTTTACTCAGGTATGTGGCGAAGTATTTTTTTTTATTTTCTTCAAAGAGAAATGAAATGTATATATGCATTTATGCACGTATGTATATATTTATACATAGTGAAAGAATGTTTCTAGCAGGTCTCAACTTGATTTATTTTTTTCTCTGTAACTGAACTCCTATTCGGAAAATATATATATATATATATATATATTTTCCGATATAATATATATATATATTATAATATATATATATATATATATATATATACACACACACATTTTTTCTCTCTTATTAAAGACTTTTTCTTTGTTCTGTTTTTACCACGGTATTGAAAGAATGACAGAGAGGATCACTTCATTAGACTTCTTTAGTCTCAGGGGTAGATTACCTTTTAAAGTTTTCTTGCTTTTTTCTGTCTGTCACTTTTTCATAAATCACTCTTAGTAACCTTTTGAAAAGTGAAGAAACGCAATCAGCGGACGGAAAGGTCACGGACGACTGGTAAAGATTTAATCACAGTTTCCGATAGCTTGGTCTAATTTATAATTGCCACCTCCTCCCCCTCTTTCTTCCTCTCCCTCCCCCCCACCCCTCTCCCTCATCTTTTTGTATCATGGTTCCGAAAGAGTCGAAAGGCCTCCTCAATGGCAGTTTCTGATTTGGTAAAGAAATTGGGCGTTTCCTTTGTATATATTATATATAATATTTCTGGCGGAAAGGTTAAGAGTTCGGGCTGAGTCTGTGGGGCCTTGTGGTTTTCGTTCTATTGCATAGGATATATGTTGAAAATTAGACTATTAATTCTCATAATGAAGGTTTTTTTTTTCTTCCGTTACATTTTCGGTTTCTTTGACTTGAAACCTTTACTTGAAACCACCTCTCTCTCTCTCTCTCTCTCTTCTCTCTCTCTCTTCCCTCCTCTCTCTCTCTCTCTCCAGATCAAATTTACCTGTAACTCGTACTAGGACAAGACCAGATCCCTGTATCCGTTACATTTTGTCCAAAGTTCAAGGTCTAAAAATAGGCTGTCAACTGATATTTTTACAGAGTGAGTATGTCATCGTCAATGATAAAGATACCTCAAGATTTTCATTCAGAAGAAAACATATGTGAGATCTATTAAGAGGTCAGGAAGCATTGTCGTAGAAATACATAGGTTCTTCATGTCTAGGCCTAGTCCAAGCGCGGTCGATTGCTAATCCATTTCAACCACAACGCATCATTGGACTCGTAAGGTTAAGGGACAAGAGAATAAAGTGGAATGATTTCTCATCCAAGATGTGTGCATAATTTCTAGATGTTATTTGTTTGGATGTTCTTGAGTCGTCCCTTGAAAAACACCGTTGTCGGATTCCTCTCTCTCACCAGTGACCTGGGACTTATCTCGAACTCCCATCATCTCACCTGTCCTTGCGATGGATAGCGACTGCCTGATGATTAAAGGATGTAATAGGCAGTGTAATGAATAAAAGAGAACTTGATTAATAATTAACAGAAGAGCGCCGGGGGGTGCCAAAGGACTTTGGATTGTTAGTCTAATTATCTTTCAAATAGATACTCGTGCTTTGACTTTGAGTCACTAAGCGTTCGCCCGGCTTTTGTTTTATGAATGAATTGTCCCTCCTTCTTTCATTTTCTCATCATCCAGAGAGGCGTTTCCCTTTAGAGAGTTTCTTAAGCTCTAATTAGTAGTTGTCATTAAAGAATTGAAGTGATTTTAAGTGTTGGAGGGGAGCGTAGACCGAGAGGCCTAGGCTTTTTCTTCTCTCTCTCTCTCTCTCTCTCTCTCTCTCTCTCTCTCTCTCTCTCTCTCTCTGCCTTGATCCGTATTTAAGCTTGTTTTCTGATATTTCTAGAGTCTGAATGTGTAATTTCAACTATTGAGGCATGTTGAGAACGAATGAGTTTCACAGTCTGTAGGTAGCAGCGCCCAAAGGTTCAAAAACAGAATGTTGTGCACATATGTTCAACCTGGCATTTTCAAAAACAGTGACTAAGGCATGGTGGAAATGAACAAGTTCCAGATTCTTTAGATTAGAACGCTAATGAACAGCCTTTATAGGATTTGTGCGTTACGGGGCAGGTGACTAGGATGGGGAGGGGGGTTGGGGAACGGTAGATCTGAAAAAACGGGGAGAGAGAGAGAGAAAGAAAGAGAGAGAGAGAGAGAAGAGAAAAAAAAGTTCGCCCTGTGCCAGCGTCTCCCGCGACTAATGAATCGTTCCATCATTTAGCTCTGCTTGTGAAAGAACCTCTTGAGTTATCTCGAAACCATTATATTTATCTGCCAAACGAAGAACCACCTCACACTGTGAGAAAACTCACCCCCTGTCCTTCTTCCCTCCCCTCCCCTCCCCTGATCTCTTCTCTCTACCATCCTCCATACTATAAGCCTTTGTCCATGCCTTCTCTCATTTGCTTGGCGCCCTCTCCCCCTCCCTCCCACCCACACCTCTCATTTTTTCTACTCCTCCTTTAGCCTCTATATAGAAGTTCGTTACTCTTGAAAACGAGTTGAAGAAAATCTTAACGTTCTCCGCCTCTGTCCTCATTTCTCAAGTCTCCAGACATCCTGATTGGGTTTGGGAATTTTCCTTGATTTAGTTACACTTGAAAATGTGATTTACTGCTTCGAGTTTTTCATAGAAGAAATTGTAACTTTCAGTGCGTAACTTATATATATTTTGTGTGCGTGACTGGTAAAGATGTTGTTAATACAGCATTCCATCTAATAAAAGGAGCCCATAAAAACGCCAAAATATAGAAAGTAATTACTATATTTCAGAGACTGCTGTCTCTCTCTTCATTACCTACCTGAAGAGAGAGACAGCAGTCACTGATATATATATATATATATATATATATTATATATATTATATATATATATATATATATAATATATATATGTATTTTGTATGTAGATGTATAACGTATTTTGCCCGTGTCCGTATTTATGTATGCATACATGGACGTACTGATGCACGTGTGATTATGTACGTGTGGAGTAGGTAGTACATAGAACAAAGGGGAATTAAGCAATAGCTTGAAGAATGCTTTCTGGGAATTTTATAGCAAGTATTAAAATGCTCTTAGCAATGAGACATTTCTGCTAATGTGCTTGACCCGTCAGTGTATTAAAGAATCACTCGCTTGAGTTTCCTCGTACCACAAGATAGAAGCAGCTTTCAGCGAAGCAATACGTTACTTTTAAATGTGTGTGAAATTGCGGTAATTCATCATTGGAATTGGAGCTCTCGGTATTAACTACTAATGGTTTTATATTGTTATTGAAGACTTTCAAGTTCCGAGCAGCCTTGCTCGGTCTTCACGAGCGTTAACACACACACACACACACACACACACATATAAAGCATTCGAATAATTACTTGTTCACTCATGCATGCGATCACACACACACACACACACACACGCAAGCACTTAATATTATAGAGACTCATTTAAACTTAAATAGATTTCGCCTTTCACAGAATGGAACTTCGGCCTCTAATAGACTTTATGAACTTTTCACATAAAGAAAACATTTTGGTATGTTTTTAAATGATCATTGTTTCTGTGATACAGGAGTATTTTTTTAGGGCTCATGAAGATGATGACGATGGTGATACCCCCCATTGTGGTCTATGTGGGCAGGTAATTTCGTTCGGGCCGATCACCTGCACCCCTCACGCCCCAACAATACCCAGGCCAAGTGCCAGCGTGCTCTTCTCCAGTGGGCAACAAAGGGCGCTTAGCGTGTTCATCTTGCGCGTTCTGACCCGGGGGGGGGGGGGGGGGGGGGGGGGGGGGGGGGGGGGGGGGGGGGGGGGGGGGGGGGGGGGGGGGGGGGGCGGAGTGTGTACATCGGTCGTGTTCGGATTTCGCAAAGGTATTGCACATGATCCGAAGCCCACGACCTCTTACACGAAAGCGCCAATGTTGGCTAAAGGCCCCCAACACCTCCACGCTTTTATCCGCATTGTTGTCTGCCCAAAATACCCTCTGTGGGCATTGTTTCCTTCGGGGTTTTGCTGATTGCGTTTCGTGTCTCCTTTTCTTCGCATCCTTCAAGGCCTTTGCTTCCTGCAGGACGCTAATGTAGTGTTATTGTTGTTGTTATGTGTAATGAAAGCTATATGGAGATGTTTTCAAAGCTTGAGAACTGGCATATATATCTATATATATATATATATATATATATATATATATATATATATATATATATATATCGCTGAATATTCTTCAAGGATTTCCTCTTTATTACTTGTACAGAAGAAATAAAAGTAATTGGATATGCCATTTGAATATTGATTCTATCTGGAACGCTTCGCCATCATTTTTTTTTACTCTTCCTAATGTACCATTTATTCAAGGTATAAATTCGAATAACTCTTACCACCCTTTGAAAATACATAGCTTTGTGCATACCAGTGCTATCTTTCTCTTATGAAAGTAAGATATATATGATCTTCCACTATATATTTCGCGATGTAACTACTGCTGTCATTCACTACTTCTATGGGTGGAGAATCAGTCCACAGAAATATAGTCCTTAGCTTTAAACCAGAGTGGTATTTTAATGGGCCTTTTTAAATTAACCAAGATGTTTATATTTCCTTATGATATATATATATATATATATATATATATATATATATATATAATATATATATATATATAAATATATAATATATATAAGATATAAATTTATTTTATGTATGTATGTATATGAGTGTGTGTCTGTGTCTGTATGGAACCGAAGTGAATTTTTTTTCCATATGAACGTTTAATTTTTTCAGACACCCCTTTTTTTTTTTTGACAGCATCCGCTGCCCCCTTTTCTTTCGTTTATTTTTTGGCAAATTGACACGTTATCCTTTCATCCCTAAAGTCTGAAGGGTTGGAGAGCCGTCCTCCCCTCTCTTGTGTTCTTGAACTGCTAGTGTGTGTGTGTGTGTGTGTATGTGTATGTGTGTGTGTGTGTGTTTGTTTCTTTGAAAGTCAGTTAGCACCTAAGGTCGCTTTGATGATAAGGTTCTTGAGTGTCTATGTTTGTTTCCTGGTCAGGTAAGACCCTGAATGATTGAACGCGACCTTATTCCGTATATACCTTTCCCCCTCCCAAGTCCGTTTGAACGCTCTGAACTTACTCTTGTTATTCACCCAGACACTAATGGTTAAGCCTCTCTCTCTCTCTCTCTCTCTCTCTCTCTCTCTCTCTCTCTCTCTCTCTCTCTCTTTCAAGAAAATACAAGCTGGGGCTAATTGAAAGGGGTTTGAGTATGAGATACAGGTTGATGTAACACTATTATTTTATCAATGCACACATAATTATGTGAAAAATAAGATACTTTTTAAATATAGTTTTTATTGTTAGTCCGAGGTATCGCTTAGATGCTTTGTCTAAAATATATCACGAAGAATTCATACACTTCTAAGGGTTTTTAGCTTCGTAGTACATAAAGTCACGCATGAACTGCTTAGAAGCGATAATTGCCGTTAAGTGAATAAAAGTAGCGAAAGATACATTAAAGAAAATTGCTATTGATGCATACAATCTGCTCTGTTAAATATATGGCTCCTTTATAATCTACTTTACCGGCACTGAATGGCAGAACCCTTTGCCGGCTGTCAAAGTGCCATCTTTTCAAATCGCTGTCGTATCTTCTCACCAAGAAACAGCTCTGGGATCTTTATTAAAAGCTGTAGAGGTGATTGGCAGTTATTTTCTCACGCAGTGAATATCAGTATTCAGTATCCACAAGATCAAAAGCTGTAGTAGTAGCCGTGCTTTGGGGCACTTAAGCCTGATGCAATTATTCGCCATTATCTTCAGAGTTTGTGTTACTTCCCACACGCACTTGCATTCACGCGTGAATACGCGCTTTCAAGCTCTGTATGAGATACTTCCTTGGAGTACAAACAAACACACACACACACACACACACACCTTCACCTTCTCGGAATACACACACTTGGAATACACACACACACACACGCGCGCGCGCGCGCGCGCTCACACAAAGCAGAGAATCAAGATTTAACAGACGGCCCGCTGCTAACAAGTCAGCGTGAACTAACTGTTTAACTAATCCAGAGCAAACAGGCTTTGGATGTTAACATTATCCTTCCTTGCTAAAGGCCTTGTAATATCGAGACCAGGGAACCTTAAAGAGAGAGAGAGAGAGAGAGAGAGAGAGAGAGAGAGAGAGAGAGAGAGAGATACCTCTTGAGTAGAACTTACACTGAGATAAACGTTATTCTTGGAAGTGACCGAATTCGTGGTTTATTTCCTCTTCTCCTCTTCACTATCATTTTTTTTTTCATATTGTAATTATTCGTATTGATTTTATTTCGTCCTTCATGTGCTGTGTTCTGCTTATCGTTAAGCTAAGTATGAAAGTGCTCCCGCTATTTTGTTTGGTGGGGTGGCGATTCGCGCATGTGATATATATATATATATATATATATATATATATAGAATAGATGGCTCCTTTATGTTCTAACTTTACCGGCACTGAATGGCAGAAACCTTTGCGGCTGTCAAAGTGCCATCTTTTCAAATCGCTATATATATATATATATAGATATATATATATATATATATATATATATATATATATATATATATTTATATATATTACATACATATAGACGGCTAAACCTACTGGGCGAATTACACAAAGTCGGACATAATATGACGATTTTATAGGGGATAAATTGTATTTTTTTATTTTTTTTTTTGCTGGGTGCCACTTTGATCGGATATCCGTCCACTCTAACGCCTTTATTATTATTTCTTAGAGGAAAAATGAAACCGTGAAACTGATAGAAAAATAACGATAATATTACGGTTGAAACATTTGCCTGTTACGATTCCCCGCCGCCAGGCGCTAGCCGCTAATGTGTGTGTGTGTGTATGTGTATATATATATATATATATATATATATATATATATATATATACTATATATATATCTATATATATATATATATATATATATATATATATATATATATATATATATTCATATTAAAAAAAAAAAAACAATAACACTTATTACCGACATCACCCTCCTGATAAATAACGACTAACGGAACCTAGTACTAGCCCGTGTTTCCGCTAGAGTCGACGGGAAAAGTCGGAGGAGGAGAAGGAGGAGGAGGAGGAGGAGCTAATGACGAGAATGTGCGATTAATTTCGGCGTTGTCTTGAAGAGCGAATGAACCTGTTTCATCCGCATATGCTGGGAGGCTGAACGCATACTATTATGGTACGGCCTTGTGCAAGTCAACCAACTATTACGCTGAATTATCTAAGTATCACTTTCTCGCGGCGGAGCACATTTCACGGGGATAGTTGATAGTCGGGAGGAGTAGAATGGCGCGTCATTTGTAGCTACTTTGTTGCGTGAGTTTTTGTGTGTGTGTTTGTATATATATATATATATATATATATATATTATAATATATATATATATTGATTTTTTTGTCGTTTTATCCACGAGAACATATTTCAGGTTACAACTCTTTGAAGCCGCGGATATCATGAGCGATAAATTACACCCGGGGAGGGGGGGGATTGTATTTTAAAAGCAAGTGCTGTGTGTCTCCAGCGGGATTCGAACCCTTCCCTGGTTTCAGACACTACGGTTGGCAATGACTTTCTCCACCGGGATACAAGGTATATATATATATATATATTAATATATATATATATATATATATATATATATATATATATATATAATATGCATAGATAAACGTAATCAGTCAGTCTGCTAAGTAAAGGACGTTGGGTCGAAAGATCTTGCAGCCACTCCATGTTTCACTTTCCTTCGTGGCTTATACTTTTATATATATATTATATATATATATATATATATATATATATATATATATATATATAGTATATAATATGTATAGTATATATATATGTATATATACATATATATATAGCATATAGTATATATATATATATATATATATATATGTATATATACACATCATGCATACATATATAAAAGACATTGCTTGTCCCAATTTTCCTCTGTGAAATTGAGGGCAAGGATATTGGATTTTATCAGGTCCACGCCTTGTTATGCACATATTTTTTCCCGTGCAGCATAAACCAGGTTACTGTTAGCTGAGGACGCCGCTGTCTGTCACCTTTTCAGTAATCTTGTTTCTTTTCTGTTCTCATTTGCTGCCGTGTGATTTGTTATATAACTCTTTTCTCCATGACGCGATGTATATTTTCTTCCCGAATCTCTCTCTCTCTCTCTCTCTCTCTCTCTCTCTCTCTCTCTCTCTCTCTCTCTCTCTCTCACCTCTTTCCTTGCACCACTCCTCTATTACATTTCTGGCTAACGTAATGGGAATTCATTATAGAATATTGGATGCCGGTCCTGGATATCTTATAGAAAATGGAATATTATGTTACATGTGCTCGGGCGGCATATTAACGTAATATTGGATTTCCCTTTACCCTATCTCTTAACAAATCAAGGCTGGGGTTATTGAATGGTGTCGAGAGCTTCTGCAGACGGGGACGGGGGTGGGGGGGAGTTTCCCGTTGAAATGGCCTCAGAGAACCCCTTAGTTTGCAACACCCAAGCCATCCCCACCCCCACCCTCTCTCTCTCTCTCTCTCTCTCTCTCTCTCTCTCTCTCTCTCTCTCTCTTCCATCCCCAGACACCAACCTCCCTCCCCCCCCCCCACCCCCCCCCCCCATCTTTCAATTTTCCCCAAAGCCGATGGACTCTTCACCGTCTTTTGGGGGAATATATTCCTCGGGTCGTGCGAATTTTATTTATGTACGAATGTATGTTTACATTTATATACGTACACTTATGAAATCGTTTCGTCAATGGCTGAAGCAACGAGAATGGTTTATTTGGAGATGTTAGAAGAATAATACACTTATGTATATATACTTTATATAATGTATATATATATATATATATATATATATATAAATGTAATACGATGTATCACAGGAAAAACTAAATCTAAATCCTGGCAGGTTTCGTGTCGAATTTTGAAGACTTCTTCCAGAAGGCTAGAAACGAAACCAGTCAGGATATATACCTCTTATGTCTTATTTCCCCTGTGGAGAGAAACAGACCTCTTGTATGTCCTAAAGTGCATAGGCCGTTGTATATATTGCTTCATTCGTCAGTGACCTGGTGTTGGACCAGGTGAAAGACCTGTCATTCCTCTTTTACTCTGTCCCTCGCATTCCCTCCTACCCACACAACCAGGTGATTGATGCTAGTGGAAGATAAGTATTCCTACGCTATTGTGTCCACCTCTTAGCACATGCATTGATAGGCAGATAGGTAGGTAGGTATAGAGCTCGTCCAGGCATATGATGTATGAATTTACATTGTCAGGAAATTTTTATACTTATTTGTATGGTGCGTAAAATTCCATGTTATCTTATGTTTATGATAAACAATAAGTTGTATGAATTTATTTGTTGACTATGAGTCATTGGAACGGCTTAAATACAACATAAGCAATACTTATATGTATATCGCATTTGATTATATTTTACATTGCGTATACGCACATCGCATTTGATTTGTATTTAACGATACGTCATATATAATTCGCATTTAACTTTGTTTTTAACAATGCGTATATATATATATATATATATATATATATATATATATATATATATATATATTCTATATATATATCTGCATTTGATTTGTATTTAACATAGCGTTTATATGTATTTCGCATTTGATTTGTACTTAAAAATACGTTTGTGTATTTCTCATGTGATTTTTGTTTAACATTGCTTATATACATAAGCGCATTTGATTTGTATTTGACAATATGTATATTTGTATATCGCATTGATTTGTGTTTACCATTGCGTATATGTATTTCGCATTTGATTTGTATTAAACGATGAATCTAACCTCAGGAGGAACGCGAACGCATACGACTCAAATAAGTTTGATGCTGTTGAGCATGTTAATCTCATTCAGTATTCTAATTCATGTTTGACCTTCGCGATTCCTGAGCGCCTAACCCAACAGTTCCCCCCCCCCCCCCCCCCCCCCCCCCCCCCCCCCCCCCCCCCCCCCCCCCCCACCCCCGAAGGCACCGGCTCTATCGAGCAAACCCCTTTCATGTGCTTTTCTGTCTCATCTCTCAGTTCTGTCGCCAGATAACCCACACACCCCCCCCCCCCCCCCCCCCCCCCCCCCCCCTCCCTCCGATCAATCAACCGATCAGCATCATGTCACCTTATCATCCATACCTAAAGGAAATTAATACGTCCTGTAGGACTTGTTGAGACAACTCACTCGGGACTGTTGCTTTGAAGGAAGGAATCTCTCGGGTCCTTAAGTGTCTTGTGAGGAGGAATCAGTGCAAGGCGTTTTCTCTCGTTCTCCTGGTTCCCTCGACTTAGTCAGAATTATGTGTCGTAAACAACCCTGGTTTATTTTATGCACTGAATTATGCGTTTATGCATTCAAGACTATATATATATATATATATATATATATATATATATATATATATATATATATATATTTGTGTGTGTGTGTGGTGTGGTGTGTGTGTGTGTGTGTGTGTTGATGAATGCTAAAGAGCAAGTGAGATTGTGATCTTTTGTTCTTATGATAATTCACGCATTTTATTGGGCACTTCTCTTACATGCAGTCATTCTCTCTCTCTCTCTCTCTCTCTCTCTCTCTCTCTCTGGTAAGGTAATCTTCAGGAGAGACGAACGAGGAAAGAGTAGGGGGGGGGGGGGCGGGAGGGAAGGAGCTTCGAGTGATCATTGTTCTTATAATAATTCACTCATTTTATGGGGCCCTTCTCTAACATGTCTCTCTCTCTCTCTCTCTCTCTCTCTCTCTCTCTCTCTCTCTTTGTGAGGAGATGGAGATTCTATATTGCGATTTATGACGGATGCCGATCAACAATAAAAGAGAATGAGATTTGGCGGCGATAAAAAAGCCATGTGTTGCCGCCTGCCCGTATTTATAATAAGTTGGTGTGTGCCTTATCGACAACCAATCGTAGTTTGCGAAATAGTATCGAAATGGCAAACTCTCTCTCTCTCTCTCTCTTTCGTTCGAAACCCCTCCACCTTAAACCAGTGTGATTTCGGTTCCATTCTCGAAAGGTTTCGCGTCTGTTTCTAAAACTATCGTACTCTCTCTCTCTCTCTCTCTCTCTCTCTCTCTCTCTCTCTCTCTCTCTGATACCATTACCCGGTATTTTATACTTCTGTCGTGTTTATTTTGCTCCATTATCTGCCCCCCTTGTTTTTCTTATTCATTTTTGTCGTTCCATATTACAATCTCATTTAATGAAATTATTCTTGCCTTCAGTTCCTCCCTCCCACTATCAAACCCTCCATATTTTCCTCTCTCTCTCTCTCTCTCTCTCTCTCTCTCTCTCTCTCTCTCTCTCCCTCCCTCCCCACCCCTCCCTCGTCAGCATCGTCTTACGTCTTGTATTGATTCTGCAGAATTTTTATTTGTTTTTCAATTTTACCCGACTGCGAGAGGGGCAGATATTTTGTTGTGAATATCCTTTGTAATTATTATTTTTTTTCTTTTTCTTTTCTTTGGAAATTAGATCCTAAATGTTTTTGACATTTTTATCAATTTTTTTTTCCATGTAAAGGAAGTGAGAATCTTCAAACCCCCCCTTTTTTTTATCTCTCTCTCTCTCTCTCTCTCTCTCTCTCTCTCTCTCTTTCGGTGTATCGAGCTATTTTTGTAGCCTGCATTGTAAAGGAAGAAGAAAGAAATAAACGGTGTGAGTAGGGCTTTTTGTTTTCAATTTCTGTCGGTCCATTTTTTCCTTTTCGATCTTATATTTATGTGCCATCGAGAGAGCGTAGCTTTGTTTGTTCCCTTGTTTATTGGCACATGTAGGTCTTTCATTGTAGAGGCGCCTCCAATTATCTTTTAGTTTCCTTTCGGTTTTTATATATTTCACTCCTCGTTTAGCACCACGTTCTTTCTCCTTTCTTATCGCATCCTACGTCTTTCTCCTTCTCTTCCTCCTCCTCCTCCTCCTCCTCCTCCGTTCGTTTGCATAGCCTTTATTCTCCTGGAAACGACTTTGACAGGAAAATGAAAAGTGATGAAAAGGAAAATAAGTTATTATTGGCCGCGAATCGCAAACTCTTGCTGCGTGAAAAATTGTCTCTTCTTATTTTATCTTCCTCTTCCTCGGTTTGTCATTTTTCTCCGTTTTTTTTTTTTTATAAATTGTCGAGTATTTTTTTTTTTTATTTCAATTTCTCACTTCCCGGAGCATGATTTCCCAAACCATATACTTGCCTTAGGTCATTCCCTTTTTCGTTCTAAATCATTAGATTTTGTTTATGCTTCACAAGCAAATATTATTCAGATTTACTTCTTTTTTTGTTTTTGCTTTATACATATACGCAAACATGATAAAGAATATATATATATATATATATATATATATATATATGTGTGTGTGTGTGTGTGTGTGTGTCTCTCTCTCTCTCTCTCTCTCTCTCTCTCTCTCTCTCTCTCTCAGAATTGTCCCCTCAGCTGTTTCTAGCGCAGTCGGCAGCCTCCTCACGTGAGATGACTTGTACCCTGAGGCGTGCCGGTACGCTTGTCCCCTTAGCACCCCATACGGTACTCTCTCTCTCTCTCTCTCTCTCTCTCTCTCTCTCTCTCTCTCTCTCTCGCCGACGTGAGTGCTACACCCTAAACCACACACGTATATGTATGTTTGTGCTCGCTTTGGAAATCGATGTGTGTGTGTGTGTGCGTATTTATTTGTATATAGTATTCCGTCGTGTTGAAATATTTGAAATAAAGATAAACCTACCGTACCTTTTGCGTTTTATAACCAAGTAAACACAGATATATTGATTTAAATTTTAGACAATGTTAGGCTTGATAATAATGCTGTGTAAACCTGTGTGTGTGTGTGTGTGTTACTTGTGCGTTGCGCGCGCGCAGGATAGACGGTATATAATATCCGGGTATTTGGAGAGTGGTTCTGTTGTATTGACATATTCCCAACTATTTGTGTTATCAGCTGCCTGTCCAAATGAGGAGTAACTCTATATCTCTCGGACATCGAACTCAATTCTGTTTTAGGTTCTTGGGAAACATCAGTGTCGAGTAGAAATCGTCCTTCCCTTGTTTTAACGATTTGGAAGATTATGCAGAAGAGTTTCGGAATAAGTAGAATATCTAATAAAAGGAGCCCATAAAAATGTCAAAATATAGAGAGAGAAAATACCATATTTCAAGAGACTGAAATTATAAGAGAGAGAAAATACCCAATCAGTAGATGAATGAGGAAAGTTACAGGAAAGGTGGTATATTTATACCAAAAGATCCATCCGCAGGTAAGCCAATTTAGGTCACTCCCGCTGATAATCTTCTTTAATCCTCTTAAGCGTGTATATATATATATATATATATATTATATATAATATATATATATATATATATTTATATATATATATATCTATATTCGTTTTTAGATTTGAGAAGACCGAAGTCTTGCATATTTTTTTCTGATCTAACAATTTGTTAACCGTTTCTTGTTCTATAGGATGGCACAATTTGTTGACATTATATTACTCTAGTGTTGCTTGGTATTGTTATGATTGTTGGTAGCAACGCCATAAAAAAATTGAGACGTCGTAAGGGTCACCAAGAAGTGACTTAATATTTTTTTAGTAAATGCAGCTTTAAATTCCAGGAACTCTTATGGAAAAAACAACGGTCAGAACACCTACATGAGAATGCTAAATGAGAAAGGCTTCATAATATTTTACTCTCTTTTTTCGTACAAAATACATTGTCTAATTCAGGAATAATCTGCAGTTTTTTATGAGAGGCTTTCGTAATCGGCTGTCTTTGATTAGTTAATGTTTTATTGTTATTGTAATAATGTCAAAGGTCGACTGGTCTTATAAACTCCGGGTTTTTGGAGCGAAAAAGACTTTACATAAGACTGTAAATTAGTCATGATGTTTTCAAATATCTCAGAGTGATTGTTGCTTATATCACTTGTAATACATATAAATCTTTCAGTAGCTAAGCTCGGGCTGGATCCCCGGGCGGGGAGGTTGACGGAGTAAATCGACTGTTGTGGGACGTAGCCCCGGCGGCAGAGAATAGGACTTGGGGCTAGCAGCCTCGTCCCACAAGGTTTTGTGGGAACAGGTATTTTAACACCTGGAGCCATCCTATGTTACACATGCATATATATGAGTGTCTGTTTGTGTGTGGGTGTGTGTGTTTGTGTACGCACAAGCGCTTGTTGGGAAGGGGGTTGTGTATGCGATTGAGGGAGTCGATTCAACCACAACAACCTCCTCCCCCCAATTTTCAGCTCCCTCCACTTTTCATCCCTGCATAGTTTGAAGAAATTTGGATGAAGAAATGGAAATTCTTCGATGATTGAATATCTCTCTCTCTCTCTCTCTCTCTCTCTCTCTCTCTCTCTCTGTTTGGTGAGATTGATAGGAAAGATAGGAGCAAGAAAACAGAGAGAGAGAGAGAGAGAGAGAGAGAGAGAGAGAGAGAGAGAGAGAGAGGTCATGGGTTGAAATGAAATGGAAATTCAGCCATGGTAGTGGAACGGTTTTGATAATATTAACGATAATGACATTAAACAACGTCAGATTTATACTCTTCATCAATCACTGCTAAGTCGCTGTGTGTTCGCTCACGGGTGGTTGGTTGGCAGTATTTCGGGGCTACGGTTCCAAAATGTTACGGTCGTTTGTATAGGAGGAATTGGTGTTTTGGAAGGGGTTGGGGGTGAAGGAGGAGATATGGAAGGGAGGGGGGACCCCTCCTCCTTTAGGGGGTAGGGGAGGGGAAGGGGTAGAAGTGATAGATTTGAAGTGGAATCGAGAAATATAGGAAGGGAATGATACAAAGTGGGTGGAGTGATGTGATGTATAATTAGGAATTGCGAAAAGTGATAAGAGAAAAATCGGAATTGGACATCAGACAAACAAATGGAGTGAAGAAGGAATAACTGAAAAACTGAAGTGAAATTATGCAACAGATAAATGGAATAAGTTACAGAGAGAGAGAGAGAGAGAGAGAGAGAGAGAGAGAGAGAGAGAGAGAGAGAGATGGCCCTCATGTCCCCAAACTGACGTGTATGAAGCTGGTGATTTTTCAGAGGCCCAAAGGGCAACGATCAGCATGCTCCATTTTTATTCACAGTCTTGAAGAAAACTTCTGAAATGAAGAAAAGGAAGAATGAGGGGGGAGGGTTACTTAACTCTCTCTCTCTCTCTCCCTCTCTCTCTCTTCGGGGAGGCGAATACTCTTCTCCTCCTGCGAGGTGGTGGAGAGGGGCTTGAGATGGAGGAGGAGGAGGAGGTGGAGGTGGAGCAGAAGGAGGAGGTGGAGGAGAGGCGATTCTTTCCCGATAGAGAACGAAGACCAATGAACAAACAGCGCCCGACCGGCCAACTCACTTCATATTTCATATCAAAAGCATACAAGTGCTCACTGACGCTGGTATATCGCTCGGCCAGCGGGAGAAAGAGAGAAAGAAGAAGAAGAAGAAGAAGAAGAGAGGGGGAGGAGAAGAAAAAAAAATCTCCCATATACATTTTTGTAAACACGTACAGATGATGGTGGCAAGGCTGCCAGACCCAAGATGTTTCCGAATAAGAGAAACACGGCAATAGAAAGGCGGTATTTAGGCGGTTCGGGGTTGAGCCCTTCGGGGTTAGAGTAGGTTCGTCGGGCTTTGGTTTGACGTAGGGGGTAGAGGGGGAGGTGGGTGGGGGTTGGTTAGTGTTTTGGGGTGGAAGGAGTGCGTGCTGCTGCTTAACCTCCCTTACCCAACACAGGCAGTTAAGGTCTTTAATCTTGAACACGGCCTTGTTAATGTAGAGCAATAATAACAATCATCAAGGGAATGTTCTCTTTCTTTCATTCTTTCTTTCTTTTTTTCGTCCAGTTCTCTTGTATAGAGTATTATTCCCCGGGAGATCATTTATCACTCTTTTTTTTTTTCCTCTCTCTCTCTTTCTTTCTACCTTCTCTGATCTTTTCATTTTTCAATGCGAGAATATAATGCGAAGCAAAATGACTAATCTATCCGTTCATAACATTACAGAGCGATGCGATAGGCTTAAGCCTTATTATTAGTATCGGGTACAGGATCTGCTGCTCTGGGAGAGATCATTATTCATTTTCCCCATTGGATTACTACTCTGTGTATTGCGTGTGTGTGTGTGTGTGTGTGTGTGTGTTTAGAGAGAGAGAGAGAGAGGGAGAGGCAGTAAGTGACCATTAACCTTTGTAGTCTGTTTATGATATTGTATTGTTCAGTATACTTTATGTATATATATATATGTATATATATATATATATATATATATATATATATATAGTATATATATATATCTATATATATATATATATATATATATACATGTACATGAACGAGGTTACCATACCACCTGGATTCATTAATTAGGAAAGAGCTCAGACTATATATATTCCGAAGATTGTGATTTAATTGCTTACCTGTAATTATGTTAGATTTCACGTTTCATTAGAATTTTAAATTCTTTTCTCATCCCTGAGAGGAAAGGAAGTTCGTGTCTTCGGTGCCGATAATGTTCCCTTGTTTTCTGAGGGGAGAAACCTAACTGGAGAGAGAGAGAGAGAGAGAGAGAGAGCCGGGTGTTAAGCCAAGGTGGGTGGTTTGCTGTTATTAGAGGGAAGGTGAGGAGACGCCCCCGTCCCCTCCCTCTTTACCACTCCCTCTCCCTCTCCCTCTCCCTCTCCCTCACCCCCTGGTCTCGAGGTGGTTGGGGTCTGCTGCGGGGAGTAGGGCATGGAAGGCGCCTTGCACTTGACATGTTATTTATTTTGATCTTTTTATATGGTAATGGCAATGATTTTTGGCCAGGCATTGAGAGAGAAAGGGTGGGGATATGGAGAGAGAGAGAGCGAGAGAGAGAGAGTGGGGGGGGGGGGGGGGGGCAAAAATGAGATGGAAGGAGAGCGTTTGTTGAGTTTGTGGTTAATGCGATAAACAGGCCGGGGGTTTTTGTCTGTTGGTGAGAGGGAGCGCTATTTGTAAGGTATATATCATAACATACAGAATTAATGTTATCCAATAAATTATTTTACACCTTTCGAATGAAAATTACCGTGTATAGACCCTTTCTCTCCCGTCCTGTCTGGTCGATTAAACCCACAGCAGTCGATTATCAACGAGGTACGTAACAGAGATATACTGGATTATTTTGAAACTGGTCCCATACTGTTCCTTCCTCGCCCGGTTCTGAGATCCAACGCGCCATCGCCTCCTTTCCAGGCAGAGAGAGAGAGAGAGAGAGAGAGAGAGAGAGAGAGAGAGAGAGGGGGGGGGGGGTTGGGAGGGGGCAAATACCTTGCCAAGTTTCATAACATTAATTTTGTTTTCGGATCAATTATTTCTACCTTTAACAAAAACAGATTGCTAATGTTAGTATAATTACATTAACAGATATAAAAAAATGCCTATTATATGTATATATGTATGTATTTATATGTAAATGTTACAAACCATTAGATACACACACACACACACATACATATATATATATATATATGTGTGTGTGTGTGTGTGTGTGTGTGTACATATATATTACAAACAATTAGATACATTTATATATATAATACACGTATTCCACCCCCAGTGGAAAATGAATGCATAATAACACTTCTTGGTTAAAAGGACCCGTGTAATTACGTTGCTGAAGTAGAATATGTTAGCAATACACTCTGGCATATTTGCCCGCTGTAAACATATGCATTAGTCATTAATTGCCATAGTGATCATTGCTTGCTATAAATTATTAGATTTCGAATTTATGACGAAGTTGTAAATCAGGGCGAGTATCATCGCAGCTGTTTTAATTTGCAGAAGTTTACTGTGATGTTTTCACCCTTACGCCGTGGAAAGTATCGGTGGAGTGTGATACAGTGCTTGCTCTCGTTTCATTTCGTTGTTGTTATTATTTTATTAGTATTATTATTATTATTATTATTATTATTATTATTATTATTATTATTATTATTATTAGCTACGTTGGCTGTGCCTTAAGTGGAGTTATTGTTTGTTTAACCTGAAGTAATGAGCTTTAAATATATATATATATATATAATATATATATATATATATATATAGTATATATATATATATATGGCTGGTAAAAATGTTCTGTTATAACAGACACGTATGTGTATATGTATATATATTATATATATATATATATATATATATATATATATATATATATATATATATATGAAGAGAAAGCAGACCCCGGTCAGGATTTCAAGACTTTTTTATCATTTCTCCCTCGTGAAGTTATATATACGTATATACATACATACACAAACGCGACAAGAAGAGAGAGACAGAGGTGGAGGAATGGTATAGTAGTGATAACACCTTCAGTGTAGGACAGGGAAAAAAAAATAGTCGAAGCGACATTAAAGAAAGTCAGAACGAGCACCAGAACCATAATGGGAAAAAGAAAGATCTGAAATATAAACATCCCGAAAGGGAAATAGGGATCGAAAGCCTTTTCACAATCTCCTCCATAGAGGCTCTCTTTTTAAACTGGTAATGTGGGCGGGCAGATGTTGCACCCCATTGCACAACTGGCCAATAGTGATTGCATTAGGCAGTTTTTATTAGTTGGCCAAGTTCACTCGCGGTGCCGGAGGCCGCCAGAGAGAAGGAACGAATAAAAAAAAAGTATCGAACTATCTTGATGATTAATGACTTGAATTTTCAATATTTAAATGGAGCGAGTGCCTCTTTCAATATTTAAAAAAAAAAGACATACACACCCGGGCATAACGTACTTAATGTATAGGCATGTGCCATGTGATTATACATTCATGATTGTGGCTATACAGGCGTGCGTTTTTATGTAGACGTATGTTCGTTACAGGTATACATGAGGACATTCATGCTTATATTCATATGTATACATGTTTATAGATCAGATGGTATTTTACGTAGAGACATCTATTCAGTTTGAGTGGACTTGCCCGCCTACTTCTTTTCATGTTTGCACATACTATTGTGCATGTCTGTACCTACACCCATCATCACACATACTGATGTGCATGTTTGTACACATACAAAAAAAAAAATTATCTTCTCGACTTCCAGTACCAAGCTTTTTTTTTTTTTAATGAGATTCTATCAACATCCCCATTAAGGCTTACATATTTTTGTTTGACTCGAATATTCTTTTAATATATATTTAGCTTTAATCATGAATGAAGAAAAAGGGCTTTGTGGAAAATAGGATTTGGATTCAAGAAGCTTCCACGAGGAAAATGTCTTTATACATTGGAGAACATTCTCTTTAAGGGGTTATTTATGTGTAAATGTTGAATAGTATTTTTTCTCCATTTTGAAGCGTCCCTCTGATGCGTCTTTTGCCGGCAAAATAATAATGATTATTATTAATTATTATTATTGTTATTATTATTATTATTATTATTATTATTAATTATTATTATTATTATTATTATTATTCACGGTAGATGGTTATCATGACTTGGGAAACGGTTCATGCAAGAGTCAGTATATTGTTTTATACAATTATTGACGATAAAGGTAGTAAATTTAGAGAAGTATTTTATGTAAATCATATCAATGTGGGGAACATACTCTTGTGTAGGGATTTCTTGTACTTATTTGACATTTTTTTTTCCTGTTTTTCTCTGTAGCCATCTCCTGTTGGGTATAGGCAACTCATTGTTGGTATATTAATAATAATAATAATAATAATAATAATAATAATAATAATAATAATAATAATAATAATAATAGTAAAAGTGTTCGTGTGGTCTCAGCTTCAATTAATAATAATAATAATAATAATAATAATAATAATAATAATAATAATAATAATAATAATAGTGTTCGTGTGGTCTCAGCTTCAACAATAATGTTAAAATGAGACTATACTATTGCCGCATGGAGTTGAGAGAGAGAGAGAGAGAGAGAGAGAGAGAGAGAGAGAGAGAGAGAGAGAATATATATGTGCTACAAGGGGTCAAGCTTCACTTCATGACTATAAAGACGTCAAATGCTTGTGGAAGTCAATTTCTACCCGCAGACATAACAAAGTTGCTTGTTTGTGCATGATCAGTGCCTACGCAGCGCAAATGGAAACATTTTTCAACGCTTATTTATTGTTTTCTCCGAGACTGTTTCGAGTTTTCCCTTCTCTCTCTCTCTCTCTCTCTCTCTCTTCTAAGTTGTATAATGCTTGCTCATCGAAAGAGTCAAGAAATAAAAGAGAAAAACATCTTGTAATTTGCGTTGGCAGTTAAAGAGTTATGTTGATCATATCTTCGAAGAAATATATTAATATTTGTATATATATATTTCTGTGTGTATGCACTTATATATGTATATGTATATATATATATATTATATATATATATATATATTATGATATATATATATATGATATAATATATACTCATATATAATGCATACTTGATGATGAGGAGTGGTTGTCCTTGAAAGCTTGTAACTTTTTTTAAGTAAATAACTCCGCTAGAAAACCACCCAGTTTTAATGAGGTCCTTCTAGTAATTGTACTATTGCACAGAATATATATATATATATATATATATATATATATATATATATATATATATATATACATATATATATATATATATATATATATATATATATATATATATAATTGTGTTCGAAGAGGCAAGTTTACTTAGTTTATTTTCTATGACTGAATGGCAGACGTTTCGTTCATCTTTTATAATCTAATATAGTGGCGGTTCGTTGTGCACCGGATTCTGTTCTTCTTGTATGCAATATTTGAAAAGGGTCAGATATGCATTGCATTCCCTGATTAATTAGTCATTTTACAGGTGGGGAGAGAGAGAGAGAGAGAGAGAGAGAAATTTGGTCTAGAATAATTTCCATATGATTCGAATAGAATTTGACAACTTCCCCCATCTCTCCGGAAGCCTCCTTCCCTTCCCCTGTAATTTCCCCCAACACCCCCGTTTCATTCCCGTTCCTTCTCTACCAATATCCTCCTCCTCCTCCACCTCCTCCTCCTCCTCCTCCTCCTCCTCCTCCTCCTCCTCCTCCTCCCTCCTCCTCCTTGCAACAGTCCTCCTGCTCTCCCAACTTATGCAGAACAATCCTATAAAGCATTAGGAGCAACCGACCGGAGTATGTATGTACACACATACACACACATACACAACCAGGAGACTCACATATCGTACGAACATAATGATACAGAAAGATGTAAAGATGTGGTCACTTGCAGTTGCTGGAAAGAAATACACCCCCTAACACCCCACCCCCCTACCTACCACCCCCTCCACCCCCCCCACACCTTTGCCACCTTCATTATCCAACTCCCTCCACCCCCTTTTATAGGTCTTAGAATCCGTCATCTGTGTTATTTTCTTTTCTTTTTCTTTTTTCCTGTCAGCTTGTGTGTGTGTGTGTGTGTGTGTGTGTGTGTCCTCGTATATTTGTCAGTGTCTGGAGCACAATGGAGATCGGATGGTTTACAAAACACATTATAATGGTGGGCCAGCCACAGAAAATTTGAAGCTGCGAGAGTTTGTGTTTAGGGGAGAATTAATGCTTTTGGGGAATGGCCGAGGTTGGTGGGTGTGTAACAAGATTACGCCCAAATTGAGTAAAGGAGCCCAGCCACTACACCATCTAATGCTTGTTTATTCATTGTTATTTACTCTCTCTCTCTCTCTCTCTCACTCTCTCTCTCTCTCTCTCTCTCTCTCTCTCTCTCTCTCGAATTACCGTTATTTGTCCAAGGCATTCATTTATTGCACCAACCCTTGTTTCGTGTTTATTTTTTTTATTTATATATTTTCCAGGTGTCACCTTCATCTGTATAAATCCGACATCACAATTTGTGCTTCCAGATGCTTCATTGGAGGATATTATTCATTGTTATTTACTCTCTCTCTCTCTCTCTCTCTCTCTCTCTCTCTCTCTCTCTCTCTCTCTCGTGAATTACCGTTATTTGTCCAAGGCATTTATTTATTGCACCCAACCCTTGTTTTTTGTTTATATTCTTTATTTATATATTTTCCAGGTGTCGCCTTCATCTGTATAAATCCGACATCACAATTTGTGCTTCCAGTTGCTTCATTTGAGGACATTTCCTTTCCCCTGTCCTGCTCTGTTTAGCTCTCCCGTTTTCTTTTATTTATATATTTATTCGATATTCTGCCTTGTTCCTCTTCTGCTGTCTGTAGTAATTACTGCCGGAGTCACAACTAAACAATTAGACGAGAATTACTCTCTCATCCCTATTTGCTAGGTCCGTTAGACCAGAAATGGACATTTGCACCCTATCTCTCTCTCTCTCTCTCTCTCTCTCTCTCTCTCTCTCTCTCTCTCTCTCTCTAAATTGATTAAGACACTTCCCTGGCGGTGGAATATTTGTTCCCCCAAAATATAGATATTGGTGATTTATCACTGATACATCGCACATCTCTACCTTTGGTAATTTATATAATTACTTTTTTAAAGTGATCGTACTCATTTGTCTTTTGTTTTGTTTCGTTACTATTTATCAGGGCTTTCGTCTTCTCCTCTGTAGCAATTTGAAAAATTAATTTTGATACAGTGAATGAGTCTAGTGGTTTTCATAACTGGTTTTTTTATTTGCTTATTAATGAATGAATGAATTTATTTATTTGCATATTTCTTTATTTAATAGGCGTTTATTAATTTGCCATCTCAGTTATTTCAGCAGATATGATCATATAATACTTACGTGAGATTTTATATATCGAAGACGCCCCAGATTTTACACATAATATGAATGTTTGTAATGAATTGTAAATATTTATGAAACTAAAAAAACTGAGAATTAAGTAACTGAAGCGTGAATGTTCGTGATAATTTATTTATATTCATTAAACTGTAAGAAAACGAAAAAATGAAATATTCGAAACAAACCCGAAAATGTTACCAATAGCATTGATGTTTCTAAGAAATTGCATAACAAAATGGCGCCAGCGAAGACGCCCTTGAATGAATCAAATAATACTGGAAATGAGCCTTGGCAAAATGAAAGCTTTTAACGTAAGCATTCCCAACACAAAGTGCGTTGCGCTGATACCCCAAAGTAAAAAAGTTTGTTGTTCTGAGAAGAGAGTGGGTGTATAGTGTTTTGGGTGTTTGGCCCTGGGGAGGGGTGAGGTGGCTGGCGGGATGGGGCCCCCCTTGAGGATGGACGGAGGGAGGGTTATATTTTGGTAGAGGGGAGGAGGACCTGGTGATGGTGGTGGTGGTGGTATTTGTCCTGTGTCTATGGAAGGTTTGTGGGACTTAAGACGAGATTAAGTCCGAGGTGTGGTTTTTGATGGCGTGTTAAGGCCACACGAAACGTCTTAAAAAGGTTCTGAGCAAAAAGTAAAACCTTGTGATTGCTCACACGCGCTTACAACAATGCCTCATTTGAGGTGCCAGACGTCACCGACTCAGAAAGGCTGAAGTGGATTGAGGAAAGATTACATTAGGATTTAAGTCTTCTTCTAAGGCTTCTTTCGTGATAATTCTCTCTCTCTCTCTCTCTCTCTCTCTCTCTCTCTCTCTCTCTCTCTCTCTCAGGGAGTATTCATTGACAGGAAAACTGTTGTAGTCTGGTTTCTTGTGTGTGTTAGTGTTTAAGAATCGAATGATCGTTTACTCGTCGCTAATGGCACTGTCACTCTGAAGTACTGCTTATTTCTCTACTTTATTCGGCCTTCTCTTCTACATTCGGGGCTTTTTCGTCATCAGTCATCTCGCTCTTGTCCTCATTCTCTTCATCCCATTGAAAATAGATTTGAGTTTTGCTACGAAACCCTCGATTAAATAAATTAGAATTCCCGAAATATCCGAGCAGTTCCCTTCCAGAGCCATAAAATATGTAGAGCGCGACATCAAAAAACCAACTGAAGGCGTGTTGATTCAGAGAAGAAATATAATAGGCAATAGTAAAAGGTTTGTTGTGTTTCTTGAACTTATATTTTTATGTTGATTCATTTCCCGGAACTTTGTTATGCTGAAATTACACTAAGGAACTATAAAGCACGGAGAGAGCGAGAGAGAGAAAAAAAAAGAATAAAAAATATAGTGGGGTGGGGGATCCATGGGGAGGGAGGGGGGGGGGGTGCCGGGTCGGAATGGATATTGAAATGGATTCACGGAATGACTTAGTGGCGAAGGTAAAATTGTAAAATTAATGGGTGAAATAATGGCGGAGTTAAAGGGAGGGAGGTGGGGAGGGAGGGTAGAGGAGGGTCTTGGTTATGAATAGGGGTAAGTTGGGCTTTGGGGGGGGGGGGGGGGGGGCTGTGTTGGCTTGGGTGGTAGCCACCGTCTTGCAGAGTTCTCGAGGAACGTGGATTTTAATGTCGATGTCATGATGAATGTCGAGGTTTGTCCCTTGTGTTTGGTGTTTATGTCTTAGACCGCGTGGAGCTGATGGCCTTCTGTCGGTGATGGATGCCCCGGGCAATAACAGGTTCGGCAGGGGGAAAAAGGGAGTTGCACAAACGAAAATGGAGCTCCTCCTGTGGGTGGGTGGGCGGGCGGGTATAGGCGGGCAGTCGGGAATGGGATTCTGGGTACTGGATGGATAATAAACCCTAATCTTATTACTTTTTGTGTAGTGGCCCTCTAAGCCCCAACCGCTCCCTACACCCCGCCTCCCCTCCACAAGCAAGATGAATGTGGCAATTATAGAATACCGATAAAATTTATTAATTCCTCCTCCTCCTCCTACTCCTCCTCCACGCAGGCTGGAGTCGAAATCACTCCGCGGTTCGTCTATCCAACTCGGCCCCCACGACGCTGCGGCATGTTTATTCGAAGAGTAATTGACGGTACTTAATCTTACATTCACACAACCACTGGGACATTTTAAATCTTTTTACCAATGAGCACGAAAGAACATTAGAAATACACAGATGGCTTTGTCGTGTGTGTATCGGACTGCTGCATGTTGCAGAAGGCACTCTTTGGACGTTCCTTTAGTCTAGCTACGAAATTGTGCTTGATGTTTCTGGCGCACATGTTGAAACACATGTGCATAAATCTGACGTTTCTGAGAGGCAGTCTTTGAAGAATGAGCTTTTGTTTATCTTGTCATCATAGTTTGTACATGTTCAAATGGTATTGTGATGATATGCTTACAAGACTGTCTTTAGTCATTCCTTTTATCATGGTTTTTTCTATGTCCATGGAATTGGCAATGTTGATGCTGGCAGTCTGCTAAGCCTGCATTTTATTATCATTCTTGAAACATTTATGAGTAGTTTAGCATTACGTAAGCCACTTCGCACATTGGGTAGCTTTGGATAATGTGTAAATACCGACAAATTCCAGAAATATCCTCTTAGATAAATTACTTTAAAGTTACGCTGTATTTAATTTGAAAAAGTTTTTCTTGCAGCGTTTAGAGAGAGAGAGAGATAGAGAGAGAGAGACTGATGATGCACCGACGTCTCTCTGTCTCCCTATTTCTCCCGAATGACGGACAAGAGACGAATCGAAAGACATATGAAACCTCCGATAAGAGATTTCTCTTTGATAAGGGTCCTTCTAGAATTCAGTAACATCTTCAGTAATTCCTTTATGGACTTTTCAGTCTTCGCTCCAAAGCCTCTCTCGTGACAAAAGTTTATTAGAGATATATATATATATATATATATATATATATATATTATATATATATATATATGCGTGTGTGTGTGTGTGTGTGTGTGTGTGTGACTCCAGAGACGTTGGGAGGTGTTACATTGAGAAGGGCGAGTCAATACACTACCAAGTCTCATTTTAATTTCGTCCTCTGTTAGAGAGAGAGAGAAGGAAGGAGAGAAGAAGGGGGAGAGAGAGAGAGAGACGATGAGAGAGAGAGAGAGAGAGAGAGAGAGAGAGAGAGAGAGAGTTCCCTATGCAAATCCTCCCGAGTTGTAATAGTTTATGCGAACGGTGGAAAGACTGATATATCAAGTCAGTATTTATTGCTGTATATTAAATTGAACAAATGCTGCGAATGGCTTTTGCACAATGTGTAGAGGCCGATTTATGACGCTATATATTTATGGACACAAAAACTCAAACGTGATCCAATTGCCAGTGTGCTTGGATGTCGGCTGGCAAATGTGATATTGCATAGTCTAACAAACATCTCGGCTCCCCCACCCCCAAACCCCTCCTTCTTCCTTTCCTTCCTTCCTCCCCCCTCCCTCCCCTCCCCTCTCATCCTCATTCGGCCACTCACCCGTCACCCACCCCCCTCCCTACTCCTCCCAGTATCTCCCTCCTGGAAGACTGGCAATCATGCTCCTTCTGCAGAGTTGAGCTCATGGATGGAAACGCGAATTAACCGACGGTCTCGTTCCTCCCCCCGACACTTTCCTCCTCCTCCTCCTCCTCCTCCTCCTCTTCCTCTTCCTCATCTCCTCCGGGAAAGAAAAAGGGGGAGGCGTTGATATGAGATGTATTTCCGATATCAGCTGATCACAGACGAAAGGTGCTAACAGGGGAAGAGGTGGTAACAAGAACTTGACCGAGAGGTTGAAAAAAAAGGGGAAAGAAAAAAAAATACGGAAGACTTTGTTCCTTGTAAGTTGATGCCTCATTCACAGGGGAAATAATGCACTATTTTCATATGAAATGGTTATTCATCTTTAATGGCACCTGGGAAGGGGGGGGGGGAAGGGGGAAGGGTATCAGAGTAGTTGGTTGAGGGGGTGAGGGTGGGGGAAGGGTCACTCAGCGGAAGGATTAAAGCTTGCAGGCGTTCGAAAAAGATGACCTTGTTTATCTGGCACTTAAGTGGCAGTAAGTAGCTACTCGGTGACAAGGCAGTTGTTAGTCGCAGCTGGGATGGCTAGTTATGCTACTTATCCAATAGGAGGGCGATAAAGAAATCTTTTCAGCAATTCAGCAAAGTCAACTTTCGTCCTTTCCAACAGAACACAGCCTTGCACAGCTAGGTAATGTAACGGCATCAAAAGGTTGTATTTTTATTAGAGGAGGGAAAAGATATATTAACGATGATTCCTAGGTAGGGAGGGTAATAGCGACGTGATTGGGGAAGGAGGGGAGAGGCAGGAGGGGGGTCGGGGAGGAGGAGGAAGAGGGGGAGGAGGAGGTGGTGGTGGACGAAGAAGGGTGTCAGAGGCGGCAAGAAAAAGACTTACCGATCTTACGCACGCTATCACCGCCACCCTCACCTTTTCATGATGAGCGCATTTTTACCTTATTTTTTTCCCCCTGCCGTTTATCTCCTCTTTGCTTTCCCATTATATTTTCCTCTGCCCGTCTATTCTTAAAGGGCTGTACGTCATCTTTTAGTAACGATATTTATCGGGTAGTGTAACCTCGTGACCAACCGCTAAACGACGGAAAAGGCGAAGGTGGAGAAGCGAACGAAGGAAAAGCAAATCCGGCCGAAAACATGTGAACTTTTCGAAGGCGGTAGATCACGGTGCCCCTCCCTCGCGTCAACAGTGTTTAGCTCGGCGCACGAAAGATTATTATTAAACAGAAAAAAGGAAAAAAAAAATTCTATATACAAATAATCCTTTATCGGCTCCTCTTTAGCTATCCGGAACTTTTTTTTTCTTTTGCCCTCTCTCTCTCTCTCTCTCTCTCTCCTCTCTCTCTCTCTCTCTCTCTCTCTCTTCTACTTTTTTTGACGATCTTGTATTCAGCAACTTGCCTTAAAGTCGATGTGTTTATTTATCATTAGGAGGGCTTGAGATTTAAAAGATCTATAATAGAGCGCTTGACTTTGTGTGTGATGGAGCATCCCTTCTTCTTCTTCTTCTTCTTCTTCTTCCTCTTCTTTTCCTTCTTTTAGTTGGGATGTTGGTCAGAAGCGTACAGGGAGAGGGAAAAGAGATGAGAGGGAAGTGAGACATTGTCCGCTTGCGGCAAGGGAGGGAGGGAGGGAGGAACCCATGAATTAGATGTTTCTCGGGAATTATTGTTTGCGTGTTAAAACGTTGTATGTTTGATCTCGCCTTGAGAATGTTACTTGGGCTGTGACGTTAATATTATGTGACAGGAGAATGTTAGTCGTGTTGGACATTAAATTAGGTCTTACATGATTTTTATTTTTATTCTTGCTAAGGTATGTCTTCAGTGCTCTCTCTCTCTCTCTCTCTCTCTCTCTCTCTCTCTCTCTCTCTCTCTCTCTTTCCTCGAAATAAGTACCGAGATTACCCGTGGCTCATCATTCTTGGAAAATGAATCTTTTTTTTATTAAGGTAACTAATTTAAATTGCCCTCTTGGCTTTGTTCCTTGATAATTAGATAGGCTTACTCTTGATGCGTGGCACGTGACGCCCATAGCAAAAGCCTACACGCGCGGGCTGTCGCACACGCACATAATGTATTGTGTATATAATATATATATATATATATATATATATATATATAATATATATATATATATATAGTATATACTATTATTGTGTATATGTATATACATATTTACACACAAACAATGGCTTGGAAATAAAGTCGAAATCGGTCTCTTATTTTCCACATGTGGATATATATATATATATATATATATATATATATATATATATATATATATATATATATATATATATATGTGTGTGTGTGTGTGTGTGTGTGTGTGTGTGTGTGTGTGTGTTGTGTGTTGTGTGTAAACTTTATGAAATAGGTAGAAAACAGGAAATTGCAACGTGTGTTTTCAAAACTTCTAGTATTACGTTCACTTGCATATTTGTAATGGCAATTTGATAAATCTAGAGACAAACGATTTCTTGACCCAAAAGAGATCTGATTTTAAGTACGACGTTCCTAGCGGAAATGTGTACCAAAGTTACGCCTCGGCCTAGTCATTGCAAGACACGTAATATATTGAAACACTGCTGCAACACAAAGGCCCAGTTCAAACTGCAACACCAGCATGACGCCGTTCATGCTGATGAACTGATGATGAACAGGTAGCAGCGGAACAAGACAGACAATGAAGACAAATACTGAAGACTAGCAGGTAAATACTGACCTTACATAGGACAAACTGAATTAGACTCAGGAGCAGTCAGTGCGAACACCTCGGTAGGTCTTCATGTCGCGAGGACGTATTACATGAGTCTATTTTATTTTAGACCTATATTTTGAAGTAACGTTACGTTAGAGAAATAAGAGTTCGTGCCTCTCTAATGTTACTTTATGATGCATGCACTATATGCCGGGCTACAGTGACACTAGTACGAAGGTGGTTATGTGCATAAAAACGTTAAATTCATATCATAATATATCATAAAACCTGAGTGTGATGCCAGTCTGACTCCGAGGGGTTGAAAGCCAATAGTATTCTCTCTCTCTCTCTCTCTCTCTCTCTCTCTCTCTCTCTCTCTCTCTCTCTCTCCCAGTAATGAATAAGTGGATTCTTGTAATCCTATTACTGCATAATGCTTGCTGTAGATAGTCCTTGCATGTGTAGTTCTCCAAGGAACCTATCTTAAGATTTCCCGTCGTATTAGAGTGTCGTTTCATGAAACACTTACGTAATATTATTTAAGAATGTGACGCCGTGAATAGACTCCCACACGCGGGTTGTGTGAATACTGTTGGCTGATGCTTGCAAGGAAATAGGACGTTGGGAGGAAGGGGTTAGGAGGAGGAAGAGGAGAGGGGAGAGGAGGAGAAGGAGGAGGATCCTCGTCCCTGCCTCCTTTTATCCCTCCCAGGCTCTCTTCTCCCTTCCCGACCGCATGAGTGGCAATTGGTGGATAAAAGGAAGGTGGTAAATTTGAATTAAGGACACTGTCAAATGGTAAATGAAAGACACCAACGGAGGAGGAAATCAAATATAAGATGTTTCTGAACAAAAGTGCCACTCTGAATGACGGTGGAAGGGAAGGAGATGGGGAGAGAGAGGAAAGAGACTGGGGAGGTAGAAATGAGAGTAGTAGCGGTAGTAAGAAGAGCAAGGACCCGAAATTATGAATGGAAGATACTGAGAAGGATGGGAAGAATGACGGGGAACACGAAGAATTCGACTATTTTGGGAGGAAGAAGAGAACGAAGTGTGAAGAAACAGGTGGAAGAGTTCCGAATAAGCTTTAGTTGACTCGAGAGAGAGAGAGAGAGAGAGAGAGAGAGAGAGAGAGTGCCACGGCTCTGTCGGGTCCATATTCTGTGTCGTCACTCAAGGGACAAGGTGCGCTTAAGGGACACCTCGGGGGTGATTCATTGATCGTCGGGGGGGGGGGGGGGGGGAGGTGGTACTGTGATTGGCAAGGTGATTTCTTCAATGTAGGTCTTGGGATTGGTTCTGGGGGAAGGAGGCCCCTCTTTTTTTCCCTGTGATTTGTCTTCTGGGTAACAAGAGACTATTTTTTGGGGGGTCTTCTCTTAAGCAATCATTGTCTAAGTACCATTTCTCGTGTCTCGGCTTTGTTGGGCGAGATGTTTGGGTTGGGTGGTTCGTGTAAAAGGGACTTTGCGGGATATTTACTCAAAACTGACGGGATAATCAACGTAGGCATTTACGTCTTTTTGATGTTATTTGAAGAGAGGCGCTTTTGTCAGTATGCGTGACGATGTACTTTCGATGGATAGTGAATGGTGTAGGGTCTAATGAACAGCATCTTAGATTATGTATGTATGTATTTATGTCTAATGAAAGGAGCCCATAAAAACGCCAAAAAGTATAGAAAGTAAGTAGAACTATATTTCAGAGACTGCTGTCTCTCTCTCTCTCTCTTTTCCTGAAGGGAGAGACAGTAGTCTCTGGAATATAGTACTACTTACTTTCTATATATTTTGACGTTTTTATGGGCTCTTTTTTATGCATTTATGTTTGTTTATATTTATATATGTATATATATACATAAATATTTGCATGTACGTATGTATGTGTGTATGCTAGATGAGGGAATAGTTCGCTGTGTAAGTGGTGGAGTAGGCCGTGAAAATCTAGACGAAATGAAGGTGAGTGAGATATAGCAGCAGAGACAGTGATCCAGAGAGAGAGAGAGAGCGTGAGTGAGATAAGGATGTTACCGTGATTGGCGAAATGATATATGGGGTTTATTCACGTGTCCTTATGATGCGAATGTCCCCCAGGATGTAGCATGTGATTGATGTGGTGGCGGTGAAGGTGAGGGAGGTCAACAGAATGCACGATGGAGGAGGGGGGGAGGGGGGGGGAGTTGTTCCTGGTCGGGACCCCACCCCAAAATGGAACTGGACGCGGGAATAAGGAGATAGACTGGCTGGCCGACCAAGAAGAGGAAATATCCCGTGGTGAAGGAGATTTAACGTGGAATGTATCTGTGAGGGAAGAGGATTTAACGTGGAATGTATCTGTGAGGGAAGAGGATTTAACGTGGAATGTATCTGTGAGGGAAAGGGATTTAGTGCGGAATATTTCTGTAAAGGAAAGGGATTTAATGCGGAATATATCTGGGAAGGAAAGGGATTTAATGCGGAATATATCTGGGAAGGAAGGAGATTTAATGTGGAATGTACATGTGAAGGAAAGGGATTTAATACGGAATATATCTGTGAAGGAAGGGGATTTAACGTGGAATTTATCTGTGAGGGGGAAGGAGATTTAATGTTGAATCTATTTGGAGTAAAAAGATATTAAAAGATATATAACACTCAGTGGCCAGTTATTCAGTGCTAATGGTTGCCCTTATTTCACTTTGTAACCTTAATTGCTGGATTAAGGAAAAAAATAATTACATCTCTTTTTATCGATATCATCGTCAATTGAATGTGAGTGAGAAGCTGTTAAGCATTAAAACGGCGCAAGAAACTCGTGTGATTCATAGGTCAAATTCGAATGATATGTCAGGGAGACAAAATAGTACTGTTGAAGACACGGTACAGTTTTAAGTTTTTTTATTTGTTATTTATGCTAAATACGGCGTCTTTTAATCTAATTATTATCCCACATTGTGAGGTTTATTTGTCCATTGGTAGCATCCCAATGATCTTTCAAATCAATGAGAGAGAGAGAGAGAGAGAGAGAGAGAGAGAGAGAGAGAGGAGAGAGATCCAAGTTATTCCCAAAATTATAATTCTCTTCAGGCCCAGTTTTAATTTACGTACTTCGTCAGCAACTAGGCTTAGCTATCTGGACGTCCATTGCTTCGATAATTACCACGGTTGGAAGTTACTTCCAAAACTAGGTTCCTAATTCCGGAGAGCTGGTCATTGGCTGTTATGGGGCGTAGTTAGAGAAGGACGTCTGTCGGAAGCTATTGATTGAAGGACGTATATCCTTTTTAACATTTCACATCCAATGGCCGTGTGTGTCTGTCCTGAGTTCGAATGCTGTGGGTACGAGCATTGACCATGACGTTTTTGTCATTTATTGTCAGATTGTCTTAGCATTTCCTGACTCGAGTTAACTATATAAAGTACATTTCAACGTATGCGATTTTTTCCTCATTTTTTTTTTTTTTTTTTTTGGGGGTTTTTTTTTTGTGATAAGAGATCCACGGACAAAAGAGATCCACGGAGAAGATAGGATGTAATCTCATTACTTTGTAAGCATTGTCTTCCCATTTAGACAACATTCAACTACTGTAAAATGCTCATTTCCTTTTAATTTGTATTCATAAGCTTCAATTGGGAAGTTCGCTCTCTCTCTCTCTCTCTCTCTCTCTCTCTCTCTCTCTCTCTCTCTCTCTCTCTCTCTCTTTTTCATGCAATGGAAGGCATAGACTGCTTGATTCCAATGTTTTTTTTTTAATACTCAACTCGAGACGAGGTCATATTTTCTGCTTTATGTAAGTATACCTAAAACTAGGTTTTGATGGAGCAGTCAAAATAGGAGATTGATGAAAGCAGGTGAATATATTCCCATTATGGACGCCATTAGGGTGAGGAAAGGTGAAAAGAAGTGTTGGCCTACTCAGGTGTCTTGAGAATTAGCGAATTCCAGCGTTTACCCCAATTCTCATATTTCTTATGAGGAGGAAGTGTTTATGTATTATAGTTCAGGACGCGTCGTATGTCTATTAATTTTT
>NC_087200.1:24946119-25148619 GCF_015104395.2 Macrobrachium nipponense
TGGTAATATGGTTTATTATACATATTACATACCCATTACACACGATGCGTCACCCATCTCTTCTTCCATCTCGCTAGACCTTCCCCCTCCAAAATCACGTCCCCCACCCTCCATTCTCTCTCTCTCTCTCTCTCTCTCTCTCTCTCTCTCTCTCTCTGTGAGAAGACTTTTTGAATGGCGAAATGAATGGTGAAGATTCTGAACTCTAAGCACAGCACGTAATCTTTTTATTTGTGTGAAGTGTTGTTGCTTTTCGCTTGTTTCCTTTCTTGCGCGAAGAAGTAGAAGAAGAAGAAGCGACCTCCTTTTATTATGTTTCTCTGTTTGAGATTCTGATGCAGCGACAAGAAGATGATGATGATGATGATGATTTCGGTACGTTTGCTGCGAAGGTTACCTTATCTTTAAGAAGCGATTTCTTCCTTTAAAGATAAGACGGTGCGTTGAGGAAGTTGCCGTGCGTGTGTATTAGGTTTCTCGTGTGTGGGTGTGTGGATGTATGTATGTATAAAATTCGTGTGTATTTACAAACACACACACATACATATATATATATATATATATATATATATATATATATATATATATATATGTGTGTGTGTGTGTGTGTGGTGTGTGTGTGTGTGTGTAATGTATGGTGTTTGTTTTGCCTGAATTGTGGGTGAATGTAAGATTTCGGTTTTATGTGTCTATTTATATTCATAGATATACTCAAGATACTTTTCCCGTTATCAGAAACCTATCTAACATTTTACATGGATATAAAACCTCCATCTTTCTAATGTAAAACTTTGCACCGAAACGA
The DNA here is from genome assembly GCF_015104395.2 of Macrobrachium nipponense. NCBI lineage: Eukaryota > Metazoa > Arthropoda > Malacostraca > Decapoda > Palaemonidae > Macrobrachium > Macrobrachium nipponense. Next base: position 24,946,925 of record NC_087200.1, read on the forward strand.
GAGAGAGAGAGAGAGAGAGAGAGAGGAGAGAGAGAGAGAGAGAGAGAGAGATATGAAGAAAATCTTCTATCCTTACAGCTCACGTTTCGAGGAGCCAATGTTTATTTTTCTTCTTTGCATCGCTTGTGCACACTAAAATAGGGGGCTCAACTGTTCATCTTGGCAGACATTTTTTCTCGTTTCCTTTTCAAGAGTTAGATTTTGACCGGTGTTTCTGCAAAGTTTGCTCTCCCTCCCCCTCCCCCCCTCCCCCTCCCCCTCTCCCCCTCTCCTTTCTCCCCCAAAACTTTACCCCCCGTGTGTGTTCTGCTGGTGTTCCGACCCCCTTATCGAATCCTTTAAGGAGGAAACGCGACGTGACACTGAAGCCGTGTATATCTTGAAAGTCGGGGGCCAATATATAAACCCCGCCAAAATGCCAGCGTCGCGAAATATAAGTCTCCGTCAATTCGCGCGGCGTGGGACTTGGCAAGTATATTTCCTAATATTTCAACATTTCCTACGTCTGCATTATTTTTTATCGCGCTTATATTACCCTGCATCGATTTTTCATCCGCTCACATTATTTTTGGCTTGACTGCTAGATGGGAACGAATGGATTTTGGCGGGTGAGCGTTGCTATTTGACGATCATTTCGACAAAATTGGCAAAATTGCTCACTCGCGATGTCTGCTTAGGAAAGAGCCCTTTTTCTCTTTTTATTCCTTCTCTCTCTCTCTCCCTCCCTCCCTCCCTTTCTTTCGTTTTCCTTTTACCCGTTCTGGTAGAAGGAGAGGCTCCTCCATACACACGCACTCTCTCTCTCTCTCTCTCTCTCTCTCTCTCTCTCTCAATTTGTTCTTTATTGTTCTTCCTTTATTATTATTATTGTTATTTATTAGTTCAGTCGTCGAATCTATCGGTCTTAAAAGATGGCGTAGTGAATTCCTTTGTGGTTTGATCAGTAGTATTCTTTTCTACCACGTGGGAGGACCCGGGTTCGAATCTTGGGGAGGACGGGCACCCTTCGTCAAGACCTCTATGGAGAGAGAGAGAGAGAGAGAGAGAGAGAGAGAGAGAGAGAGAGAGAGAGAGAGAGGTCAAGCAAGCAAGCAAGCATTGCTTGGGTTCGTTGTAAAGTTTAACTGAAGATGAATGAAACTCCTCATCCTCCTGATATAAGTTAAGCTAAGCTGGTTGGTGAGTGACCTCCTCCTCTCTTCTTCTTTTTTCGCCACCACTTTCTCCTCCTCCTCCTCCTCCTCCTTATTCATGGAAGCTATTACAACTCTTGAGGGACTCGAGGGAAACCGAGGGGAAAAAAGTGGAAGGTCTCTCTCTCTCTCTCTCTCTCTCTCTCGTTCATCTTTCTACGCTTTTTATTAAGTAGTTCAAGGCCGAAGATGAAGTAACCAATGGCGATGGTGTTGGTGGTCCTGTCTTTGCGATAATGTTTTTGTCATTATTTGTATTTGCTTTCATTGCTGCTGCTGTTGTTATTGTTATTGTTATTTGTCCATTACTGCTATTACTATTTACCTACTTATTTCGTAGACATAATTGTACCTTTTACAAACGACAGTTTCCCCTTTTGAGGAAAATAAATTCTTGGGATTTCAAATGTGAAGAATGAATATGACTCATCCACTGTCGCTCAGCGCGCGTTAGTATTCTGTAGCCGATCATCTTTTTTTTTTTTTTTTTTTTTTTTTTTTTTTTTTTTTTTATCTTCAGGAAAGCGACTGCTATTTTCAAAAGATTATGGATGCAGTCATTATCTCGATCGCGCGTGCGCACGCACGCACACATATTCACGAACAGGTTAACATGAGCTTAGCGTTTGCAGTATACATGCTCGATGTAATTGCCCGGGAGGCTGAAGACTTTAATTACCTAGGTGAAACTCATGACTTTTAAGAAAGGGGAGCACACGAAGTTAACGTGTCCTCTCTCTCTCTCTCTCTCTCTCTCTCTCTCTCTCTCTCTCTCTCTCTCTCTCTAACGTCTTGGCTGTTTAGTTTGAGATATAAGTTTGTAATAGGAGCTATGACTTGCCTTATATAAATTCAACGATGAACATCTCCAGGAGGTAAAGGAATGTTTGGGAAAATTATATCCTTTTTTATATATATTTAAAGGCATTCGTATTACGTTATAGTAATATATATATATATATATATATATATATATATATATATATATATATATATATATATTATATTATTATTTATGTATATGCATATATACGATTATATCTTGAAACGTGGTCGCGTGAGAACGCAAGATGCAAGTTTTCGCAATCTTGTGCTAAATTCGGTTATAAATCAAGTCTTGCATTTGTTTTGCTACGGCCAAATTCTTTGCATTTTTTGACTGCAGTCGGGAGAATTTATTAACCGAAGCCTGAAGTTCACAATATTTTACAGGCAGCTCCACTCCAAGGAACATTTCCATTTACTGGGACGCACTTTGTAGAGAGAGAGAGAGAGAGAGAGAGAGAGAGAGAGAGAGAGAGAGAGAGAGCGGCGTTTCTCGAAGACTACAAAACGATTGATGTCAAAAGGATCCAATCCTTCATGGCGCAACTGTTGTTATCAACCCTTTGAGTAATTCCATAAAGACGATTCTTTGTTTGTTTAGCTTCGTTGTAAATCCCCAAATTGCGGCCATTAGCGCCGCTGACTGTCAGTTCAGAATGGATGACGTCACGTAGTGAAACTTTAGACTAATATTTAAGGCTTGTTGTGTCTTTGATGGTTGTGGAAATGATTATTAAAACACTGGAGAACAAGAAACAGCAGGGCATTCACAAGATTAATGTGTTTAATTAAATATGGGAATATGGGTTGGGTTTTGGGTCTAGTACATGAGAGCAATACAAGAAAAAGTGGCGATAACTGCGTCCCATTGAGAAGGTAAACAAAAATGATTGATGTCATTTGATCTTACTCCTAAGGTAGTGACAGAAAGACCTGACTTCCAGTTTTTAATGGCTAAACGATGCAAAAATGAGCAAAGTTGATAAATCACGTATTCTCTTTGAAGAGACAACATTATTTTCATTCTAACGGTTTTAGAATACACCAAGGATATTCTGAAATATGAGAATAAAGCTGGAAGATATTATTTATTTTTCTTGTCTACGCCATTCTGAACAAGCTTAGTTAATCGAAGAGATACCCAGTGTCCAGTAAGCAACACTGAATGATTCAGAGGACGACTGAGAAGACAGTAAAGAAGATTTGGGAATAGTTAATAGAGAACGCTTGTATATAGTAATCTCAACAAAAATTCGTTCGCGTTACAACTGTGGTAGATTAGTTTTACGTAGGAGAAAGAATTGGCCCTAGAGGTATACCATTATAACAAGAACGTCCAGCTTCGGTATTCTCAAGAACAGCAAAAATCATACGGTAGATAAACTAAAGATATAATTAGTCCAAGACACTGTCGAAAACATTGTAAATCAGGTCTCGAAATTTATGAAATCTGTGAAATTATGAAACAACTTTATCTGATAGACTAGACAGAAGCTCGCAAGTATAGATTTGGAAATCGTCTTTGGTATTATGTCTATGGACGTAGTATTTTTGTGTATTCTGTAGTACCTGTGATACAGCGTAAGAACCCTCGCCTTATTTAGAGGCAGACTAAATTAGAGCTAGTTTCCGAGACAGCCTTTGGCGTCCAGAAGAAGACGTGTTAGATGAGAAAATACTCGGACTAATGCATTTTCTAAAGTAGTGTCATTTTACCACCCATAATGAGAAGCTCTTGCTTTGGTGCATTATTCACGAAGAGTTTTGAATGGCGGGTAACTCTGTCTAAAGATTTGTGCGTAGGAGTACCAAGAGTTTTTTTTTCTTCTTCTTTTTTTGCCTGAGGCTCCGTCGACATCCAAGAATAGTTTTGTTAACCGGTCGTAAATGACGATGATGATGATGATGTCTGGGTAACAGTTAGCCAGTCATCGGCACATGAGCCGCGTAGCCAACCTGTCATTGATTTCAGATGAGTAATTAACCGATCAATGGCGTCGTCAGCCTAGTAGTTAACGACTCTGTGATGCCAGATGAACACCGATAGTTAACCAGTCATTAACGTCAGACGTGTAATTAACTGGAAGGTGTTTGTTCGTGCTGTGTATGGTTATTAAATGCAGAGAGAGAGGGGGCGGGGGGGGGGGGGGGGGATTCGTAATGTGCTAAAGTCATCCGTTGGAGTTGGTGTTGGAATGAGGTGTAGTTACGTCTAGGGTGGGGTAGTAGTGGCGGAGATGGACTCATGGTTGGAGAGGTTGTGGAAGGGGTGGGGGAGGTCTTGCAAGGGTGTTGGGTAAGGGTGGTGGTCTGGGTGGGGTAGGTATGTGTGTGCGTGTGTTAGAGATATGATACATCGTAACACAACTTGAACTCAACTTGGCTTACGCGTTGGGATATTCATGCATTTACGATGAGTGTGAGAGTCCTGCTTACAAGGATACGTAGAGAGAGGAAGAAGGGTTGGTTAAATTGGCCTGAAGGTGACAGTGGCATGGCCGATGATAGGCGATAGGATAAGATGAACTGGCCCCTATCAAGATTGTTGTAAATATTCAAGATATTTTCTCTTATGCATCTTATGATGAGAAGGTGGACCTCTAGTGAGTGTGTGTGTCGTATATATATATATATATATATATATATATATATATATATATATATATATATATATATATATATATATATATATATATATATACATACATACATACACATACGCACACACACACACACACGTAAGGCGGCACCGTGGCTGTGAGAGAGAGATCTGCACTAAGTGAATTATATGTAGACTTTGATGATGGACCGTCATAAGGTTTCCACCTTAATCAGTAGACAGTGTAACTGAATTAACTGTCCCACGTATTATAAACGCAACTGCCATAGAAGCGTTCTGATGGATTGCGTCTCTCGTTCTATTTCCTTCAATCCTTTAGGGAATGACTACGATTTTGAATGGTGTATGCTGTTGTATTTAGGAATGACATCGAAAGGCTTTTTCATGACGTCTGATGGATGTTGCGCGTATGATGTAGCGATGGTGACTGTATTGAACAGCAGGCGGCTGTACGAAAGGAATGAATCAAAGTATTATGAAGGAAACTGTGTAGACCCATTTCTCTAAGACGATGGAATGAATCGGAATCATGAGAGAGAGAGAGAGAGAAGAGAGAGAGAGAGAGAGGTGCTATAGAACCCAAAGCGGCCAGAAATCCCACATGAGGGGAAGGATCATGTAGGGGGGGATACTAGTAGTAGTAGCAATAAGGGGGGACGGGGGGAGAGGACCCCCACGAATGAAGTTTTATTTATGAGCGATCGAACCAACAATTGGAACAAGCGTTTCCGATTGTTAGAAGTCGTCGACTAAGCCATCAACCTCCTCCTCCTCCAGCCCAGCTCCTCATGCTCCGCCCTTGCACCCTCCGCTTCTTTCTTCTCCTCCGCCTTCTCCTCCTCCTCCTCCTCCCTCCCCCCTCTTCTCCTCTCTCCTCCTCTCTACAGCGCCGTTTCTCAAACCACACTGCTTCCCCAGTTCTGTTCGAGGAAACGTATTTGCAGGCTTTGGGGGCATCATCGCGAGACATGAGGCGCTGTTTACAGAATAAGATCACGTAATATCTCTCTCTCTCTCTCTCTCTCTCTCTCTCTCTCTCCTCTATCTCTCTCTCTCTTTAATATATATTATATATATATATCTATATATATATATATATAATATATATATATATATAAAATCAGTTTTTGGTCAAATAAAATTATTATACTCCAAAGCGAATACTGGCCTTCGCCTAAGCAAATAACCGTTATGTAATGATGTCTAACAATAAAAGAAAATATATCATTATATATATATATATATATATATATATATATATATATATATATATATTCGTATAATTTTTTTATAGTAGAAGGAAGAAACGTTCCTTGCGCTTACTTATTCCAGGATAAATATTGGTTATCGTAGAAGCTATTATTTTTGTTATATGTTATTTACGTTTATTGAATTTAAATACGGTGTTATAGCAAATAAAACACGTGAGTTATTATAATTTGGATAATTTCCCATGTTCATCCCGAGGAGATAATAATAATAATAATAATAATAATAATAATAATAATAATAATAATTACCTTATTTCATGGTCGTATATAAATATACAAAGCAGATATAGTAGACAGCGCAATATACAATATCAAGACGGCTTAATTTACCACAGTTATAATCATAACAGTCATAATTGGAGTGTTAACAAGCGCTTCGGTCTGTGCCTCTACCGACATGACCTCGGTGCTCTTAAGCTTTACAATCGCGAAGAATGATTGCCGAGATCTACCCTCCAGCCCAAGGGTCAGACTTTTTGTTTTAGCTCTCTCTCTCTCTCTCTCTCTCTCTCTCTCTCTCTCCCTCTCTCTCTCTCTCTTTGCGATGTTGCATGTAGTGATACAGAGTCAAGGCCTGGGAGAACCCCGCTCTTCTCTTCTCTCTCTCTCTCTCTCTCTCTCTCTCTCTCTCTCTATATATATATATATATATATATATATATATAATATATAGTTAATATTAATATATAGATTACTTTAGTGTCGATATACGTTGAAGTTCTAAGAAATACACCATTTTTTAATATATATTTATTATGGTGGTAAGTTACGATTCGTGATTGCTAATAAAAAGATTTTCAAGAATTCTTTTGAAAATGCTTAAATCCTGAAAGAGTGTGACTCACCTTTTGGTGTGAAATTTGTCGTTACTTCCTCAGTTGTTATTGTCACTGTTGCGTATTGAGAGTAAGCGGCAGTTTCCTGCTGCTTGTGAAAGAAAACGTATATATAGATGTCGCAAAGTATTTGGACATCTAGGCTATAATAATCTTCTTGCCGAAGGTTAGGAATGTCATCTCCCTTTCTTAATTTTGTCTAGCTGCGAAAATGTCCTATTATTTGTAAACAGATCCAAATTCTTCTATGCTCTCAGAGTAATCCTAGAGTATGTTCAAGAGTCACCCAATGCCTTTCGATAATCTCTTGTTGCAGTCGGCGATGAGGTGATAATCTGGGCTTTAGTGGTTGTCTATTGCTAGACCTTGGGTAGTCCTGCATAGTAGTAGTCTTGGCCTAATATCAGGGTTGATGGGGGGGGAGGTGGTACATGGCTCCCTCGTGGAGGTGGGGAGGCATATATTGGAAGGGGTTAGAGAGAGAGAGAGAGACTTGTTTCGCTCCAAATCATGATTGATGAATCCGAAGTTCTGTTGCCAACGCTATGGGCTCCTATGAATTAATTAAAGTTTCATATTTCGCGTTTTTGTTCGGGTGCACTTTTTCTTCTTCTTCGTTTCTCGTTCTTCCATATATTTTTATTCTCTCTCTCTCTCTATCGCTACGTCTTCGCGGTAGATTGGACTATTTTTGTAGAGGGTTATGTTTTCATTTTACCCCCGCCTGTCCGTTTTGTCGTTTACACACACACACACACACACACACACATATGGGAATGTTCTTAGAGGGAGTGGACTTTCGTATTTATTTGAGTAACGAAAACGTTGGCCAAGGGAGGCGGGAGGGATTGTACGTGAGGGGGGGAGTTGGTTTGGGCCACATTTTGGGGAGAAAGGAGGAGGAGGAGGAGGACCGTTATATGGCATTGCTCTGCCAATTTGTTAGTCTTTGATGGTGAATGTCCTCATTGAAGTGATCGTTACTGTAGCTCCATAGAACGCTTGCCTATATAACCCGCTTTTCTCCCACGTCTGGTTCCTTGGTTCTTTTTCGTTTTCGAGGGATTTTCCTTATCGTGTTAATTTTACTGTATATGTCAACTTTATTATTATAAAGATCAATCCCTTCTGTAGACATAATTGGTAATTCATTAACATTCGAGGTTCGGTGAGATTTTATTTTCGGCATAATTTTTTTTTTTATATCATCGTGTCATCCCCTTAATTATGTTCGACGTACAGTTGAGATCATGGCTATGTGGATAAAAGCAAAAGATACATTATTGTTAATTTTATTTTTTAAAACGGAGTTTTAAACCAGTAGTTCAGGTCATGGCTTCATGAGGTTGAAAAAAAAAAAAAAAATAGGGTACATTTCGTTTGAGAATTTTCGTGCTGTATCTAATGGATGATGTCCCCTGTTAACTGAAATCATTTTACCCTCGAATAGTATTTAGTTGAAAAGGTTTGGAAAGAGTCGCCCAGGTGGGTGGGTGGTGGCCGCTTGAAAGTGGGGGGAGGGGGGTTGGGAGGAGTTAAGGGGGGAGGGGGAGGGGAGGAGGGTCATCAATGTGACTGACTGTAGTATGAGTTCCTATAAATTAGTGGAGGGCCGGTATGCAGTTCTGTATCCGGCACATTAGAACCTTATGCATAAATAGTGGTGATGTATAATACTGAAAAGTTGTTGCTCTCCCCCGTGATCGGTATACTGCTATCACAAATATATTATTTTTATTAACACGTTAGCTGCTATTTTATATTTATGCGCCCAAATCCCAGTCGGGTGTTACGTTTGGATTTTAGTTTACTTTTTGAAAATGAGCAAAATGAAATAGTAGAATGGGCCTTGTAGGTTTTATGAATCTAGTGAATGGCTCGGCATATTTCGTCGTCGTTTTTTTTTCCTCACTCACGAAAAAAATATCGTTCCTCAGTCATGACTTGATGGATTTAACTTTGATTTCAAATACTTGTTACGGGAGCCGCACGCGTAGGCGGTAACTTATAGACATTTTTTTTTCCTTTTTCAAAAAGACACTCAAAATTACCATCGGTGTGGAATCCTCAATAACCTGTCTTTTTCCAGTTAGCCAGTGTTCTTTGTGTTCCTTTACCCTATTGACACTGACAGTCACCCATTGGAGGGTCTGCGCATGCGTCTTCGTTGCCAACCTCATATGACACAGTATTCAGATCTACCAGTCTTCATCTGACAGGGAGTACGATTGACCTCCGCTCTGCTATAAACAGAGTATTTGGTCTTTATTTGTAAGTTTTCATTTACTACCTGTGTTTGTTTTCATGATGCACACTGTAGGAGTCTTCCAAATACCTGTATTTAATACAGACTGGTAGATCCTTTGTCAGTGTGTCTTGGGTCATTTGAGTTTCCCTTACATGACTGATAAGTGCCTTGGGGTGAACTAACACTGACCTGAGGGACATTTTGCTGCTCTGCTCTTGCATGGTTTTTGAGACGGGATTTTTGTGTTCCTTTGGTGTGTGTGTGTGTGGAGTGGTTCGACTAATGACCCACCTCACTTGGTTCAACATTAGCCGCACCGTTTCCTTACAGATGGTGGGCGTCCTGTGTTTCCATCCATGTTCGCTGATCTCTCCTCCTGCGGTCTTCCTCCTCACGCTGCTTCGGCGGTCGGGTCCGGGGGTCCAGGGCATGGACCGGGAACTGCAGGAAGCCTAGGGGTCCAGGGAAATGCCATGGCAAAACGGCCTCACCCCGCATTGTCACCTTCGTCGAAAGCAGGTGTCGTCAAGTCGACACCGACGCCTTCGGGCACACCAAGCTCTCTGTGGGCGCCACCGCCACCACCGCCATCAGTAGCACCACGCCGCCACCTGAACATCCTCGTCAATGACTTAGAAATCGAGTGTTGTAAAGATCCTGGGAAACCGTCCATATGCAAAACTAGAGTTAAGGATTGTGAAAGAGCTTCCGTTCCCTCCTCCAATAGTCCTGCTGCTGCTGCTGCACCTCCTCATCCACCTCCCCCCCCAGCACCACCGCCGCCCCCGCTCCCATCGCTTTCTTCCAGGACTGGTCTTCTGGAAAAGAATTTCATTCAAACGAGAACCTCGACGCCTCCCCACGGGCCTCTCGAGGGCACCTGGGAGAATATTCGAGGGGCTGTGTCTGGCCCCAAGTCTGGCCCATCTAGGTGGACTCAGAACGACTTGATGGCAGCCCTCACGATGGTCAAGTCTGGGACACCTATCAAACCTGCCGCAGAGCGGTGCAATATCCCTGTCATGACACTCTGGCGGAGGACACGTGCTCTGGGCATCGTGTCCTCCAAAGTACAATGTGGTTTCCGGTACCCAGCGGCCCGCAAAAGGACTAAACCTGATGCTGAAAATACCATCATGGAAATAAAACCCGAACCACCTGATATGCACGTTCATGTCAAGTCGGAACCTAGAGCGAATTCTTACTTGGCCCCGGATAATGATAGCGATTATATGTTTTTGAATTTTTCCAGGGAAAATGCTGCCATAGGCTGTAAAGTAACAAAAGACAGGTCGCCCTTAAGGACAGTATACCGAGAAAGATCCTTAGAGGTCAGTCCAAAAGCCACCCAAAAGAATTTTAGCCGTCTCTCTTCTCGAGGGGACGATATTTCTCAATCCGACAGAAGGGAAAACAGGGGAGAGGTTGAGTCTCCTTCAGAAGAAGTACATCCCGATTCAATTAGAGAAGTCAACTCACAGTCCCCAAAATGGAAGGGAGAAAGTGGGCTACGTTCACTTCGATACATCACGAGCTACGAATGTTCCCGGCCTATGGCCGAAGAGAACGGCTCTCATATTTCGCATCAGTCAGATGCTAATACCAGTCGCAAACCAGTTGTGGTAGCAACTGAGGGGGCCTCCAGAACAACCCTAGCAACAGGAACACCGACTGTCATCTCTTCCTCCTCCTCCTCCTCTTCTTCTTCTTCCCATCCTACAGAAGGTCCCGATAGGTTCTGCGCGTGGGTGGACATAGTCCTGGAAGGTGCTGCTACAGGGTGCCACAGTCAGGAAAGAAAGAAAGAAGAAGACCTGGTACAGATAGATTCGCCCGAAGATCTCTCTACTCATCCTCAGCATCCTCTCTCACCTCCGCAATCCACGTCCTCATCCACTTCACCGTCATCCAACACATTGCCTTATCCACCTTCATAATTCTTCCCTTTTTAGAAACCACCCTTTCTCTCCCTTACCCCCTTCCCCCCACCTCCACCCCCCCCCCACCCCATCTTTCCCAAGGTCAGGCACTTTTAGAACACCGAATGATTTATTAAGATTTTAAAACTGGTTGTGATGTTAGATGTCAACAGGCTCTTAGATGAAATTGTAAAAACAGAGTCTAGAGATACATATTTTGTTTTATATTTAATATATTGAGTTTAAAATGTATAATTGTCCAATAGTGCCATTGGTTATGTAAAACTATCTCCGGATGTCTGTAAATAATTCTTAAAATCATGTCTGCATCATTACGTTTGTAGGAAATGGAAAAAAAGCTCGCATGTGATTGGCCACTAACAGTACGAAGTTGGTTCGTGATTGGTCCAATACTCCCCAAGTGTCGCAGAAGTAGTTAATTAGGAAACGCAGGAAGAGAAGCAGCTAAAATTACAGCAGACATGATCGACATATTCCAGTAAAGTTTTGTTTTTACCCCGGAAAATGGCGGTTGTAATGGAGGCATGTAGCAAAATTTCTCTGACCATGTCGGAGGCAGAAGTGTTATTTCCCCCATAAACAAAGATCCATGGCTCTCATTCCTTCTCCTAAAACGGAAATTACGGCTCAGATGCTGAAATTGTTGACAATGTTTCTCTAACCGAGATGATATTAAATGGGAAGATAGAACAGGGATAACGATAATTCTACTCCTTTTCCTCTTTTTTTTCTTTCTCTCTCTCTCTCTCTCTCTCTCTCTCTCTCTCCTCTCTCTCTCTCTCTCTCCGATGATAGTTGTCATGCGAGCGACTGAAAGAAGGAAATGGCGACTGATTCGGAACCCATTATCGTGCATTATTTTTCTTTTCTTATTTCCAGGCGTAGTGTGTACGGATCTCGAACTGCAATCGGCATAACTGTTCGGGGAAATGTGTTTTTTGGACGGCCCCCCGTAGTCTAATGGATTGCCGTTGGAATGGTTCTATTTGTATTTTAGGGATCAGGGCTATTAAGGCAAGAAACTTGGGCAATGAAGGAAGCAATATTTGAAGTATGGGAGTTTTCGCTTCGCTCCTGATGCTGGAACGTGAGGTTTTTTTTGTGTGCAGTGGATTGAGAAGGCTTGCTTGGCCCAGTCACCGGAAGATCCGCTGTGCCTTACATCGGCACTGTAGCCATATATATGTCTTATCCATTTTTTTTTTAACAAAGACCCGGAAATCTCAGTCCTCACATACTTGTCAATCATTTTTTTTGCCATTATTTATTCTTGGAAATCTTCTCTCTCTTTTTTTTATGCGGGCGTCTTCTATTTTTGTTTTGTCTAGTTTTCCTCAATTTCTACATGTTCTCATTCAGTCTCGTATATCATTATTAGTGTTTTAAACCAGCTTTTAAACCAGCTGATTTCACGACTTCTTTTTCCTAAATAGTGTCACACCTCACTAACCGCTTTCTTCTTTAATTTATTAGTGTGGGTGGAGAATCCACAAGCTCAATTAGACTTTCTCTTTATCTTTTTTATAATTTCCTTATCTTTTTTATTATTTCCTTTTGATTGCCACAGGTATGAGTGATGGCATAGAGTATAAAAGTAAGTGTTTGATGCATAAGCTTCTATTATCGTCCTTTTCGTATGTCCTACATTAAAGCAAGTGCAGGCATCATTAATGATCTCTCTTCATCACCCATATTAATATTAATTTTGTGGCGTTCCAGTTTTCGTTTTGGAAACTCTAAATTTGCACAGGTCGCCTCCACGTCGTCTGCCAGCGAGTGGAGAAAGTTTATGTTAAAATGCTCCGATAATGCATTAGATAAGCGATCCAATGTTTTAATTCGCTAAAACCAGGAGAACGAACGTCTGGGCTAAAGCGTTACAAAGAGAAATTCAGGCTTTTGGTGATGAATTGCTCTTATCTGGAGAGTTGATTCTAACGATACGACTGAATCTGGCCAAACCTGAACACATGGAAGCGGAAAAAAAAAAGTTTAAAACGAAGGTGTCGGTAATTAAGAGAACCGGTTGATCTTAGGTTTGGAATATTAACGGTGAAAATTGTACAGGCAATCATGTCTCTCTCTCTCTCTCTCTCTCTCTCTCTCTTCTCTCTCTCTCTCTCTCTTTTGCAACAACTTGATAGACGTTTAACCTTTGTTCTCCTACCTGACTTGGTGAAAACCTCATAATGGTGGTGTCATTCTACATACAAATATTTCCTGGGCACTTGTCCTGTAGGTGGAGGGGGTGGGGGCGGTTTGGTGGGGAGGGGCCCCAGAGAAGGACGACTTGCAATGCGGGGGTGGAGAAGTATTATGAGAATTGGGGAGGGGGGGGGGAGTGTGTGGTATGATTAAGGAGGACAGGGTCTGACTCTGTGGACTGGGGCTAGTTTATATACAAAAATTCTAATTAGTTGGGGAGTGTAGTCGGGCTTGTTTTTGCGCCGTCGTGTGGGGGGTGGGGAGGGAGGGGGGAGAGGGGTCGCATGAGGGTGGTGGCCCCCCCGCCCCGGCTGTTGTCGACGCAGCTGCAGTGACAATGCTGCCCTACCAGTTCTCCTCCCTGTCAGGAAATATCGCCCGCTTTGCATATATTAGTCCACCTCGATGATATAAGACCCTATACCTACCCCACCTCGCTCACTACTCACTCTCTCACTAACCAGCATTCTTGAACAGCTTCCACCTCTTTTTTGCCAGGATCCTATCGCTTCTTTCTTTAAATGATCATTCGTGGTTCCGAATGCGTGCAAGCACGCTCCTGCTCCGCTTTCTGTATAATTATGTGTTCTTAGTTTGCGCTCTTTATTAAGGTGGATAATGGTGTTTAATTGCTCAGGTTCCACTCGTTTTGACGAGGCGCCGTGTGGCTTTCTCCCCGAGTATATTGCGAGTGTCCATTTTGATTCTTGTAAGTCAGCGAGCTTTAAAAACTGTTCATTACAGGTGGTAGTCTTAATCATTTATATTTGATTCGTTCGTGTTGTTCCTATCACTAGTCGTAAATCACTTTCAATGAATACATTAATGTCATCCTGTTGTTGCTTTTATCACCATCATCGTCATCTGTTCACCCTTCTCCTCCTCATCCTCCTCCTCCTCCTCCTCATCATCATCATCATCTGCTCGTTAAGAAACGCGGTCAAAGAACTGAGCGAGGGGCATGATAGAGGGATTGATGGGTACCAAATGCCCACGCCCCCCAGCCACTGCTGCCAGCGAGATACAGCATTTCTTCGGCCACTGTTGGATTGCTATGAATTGAACCTCCGCTTCGTAAGGAGGCCAATGTTGGTTGGGTCTTGTAGCAGAATTCCGGGAATATATTGCATCAGTCCGTCTGAGTGGAACAACTCGCGTAGGGAGGAGATCATGGAGTAGATTTCTTATTCCTTTTCCCTGGAGAAAGATGGGATGGGGGGTGGGCTGGGGAACGAGAGAGAGTGGCTTGTTTCGGGATGGGTCTGGTGGAAGGTGAGGGATGGGGAAGGGGGGGGGGAGGTAGGGGGTTACAAAAGAGCCTCAAATGTAATAACAAGACTTTAGTCCCAATCTCTTGGAATTGCAACCCAGCCGCTGTAAGATCCCCCGCAACACCACTTATTTTGTGTGCGAAATCCGTCGAATGCCATAAAATCCGGACGGTGGGGCAGCGTCCCCTCAGGATCTGAGAGAGAGAGAGAGAGAGAGAGAGAGAGAAGAGAGAGAGAGAGAGAGAGGTGTACATACTACTCCCACACGGCGGTAAATATAATGAGTACTTTGACCTTCTTAAAATTAATTCCTGTATTTCATATGGCTTTCGTACCTTCACTGTTCCTGTGTAGTATAAGAATTGGGAAGATTTTTATTGGGGAACATGTTAATAGCATTCTTTAATTGGGTTAAGCGCTTTACAGCCGAAATATTCTTAAGCTCATTTATTTGCTGTTGTAATTGGAAAGATAAAATCGAAGCCAAATCGCTCGGGGGTCGGAAGTCAGCTAGATAATTGTTTAAGATAGTTTTGCGGCGGCATTTCATTTTTCATTTTCTTATGCTCATTAATCTTTAGTTTTCCTCGCTCAGCCGAGCACTTTGGGGGCCCAGTGAGCGCCCAAAACTATTTGATCATAAAAAAAAGAAGTTTGGAGGAAAATGTTTACGATGGTTGAATTTATATAAACAATTCTCTGCGTCAGATATGTGGGATGTCTTAGGAATCCTAACATTATTCATATCTCTCTCTCTCTCTCTCTCTCTCTCTCTCTCTCTCTCTCTCTCTCTCTCTCTCTCTCCTCATATATTTACGTGTTTTACTTGTAGGTTCAAATCACACACGAATGATGATTCGTTAAAAGACAGAATCAGTTGGGACAAACAAACAAAAAATTGTAAAATGAAGAAAAATACTAAATGTTGATTACCAGTACATCATTATTGATATTAATTAATAATTAATAAAAGCTGCGTCGATGTTTCACTAAACGCGCTACGTTTCTCTATCGCCAGCGTAACAATAGTAAATATTTCCTTCCTTCAAGTCCTCTCTCTCTCTCTCTCTCTCTCTCTCTCTCTCTCTCTCTCTCTCTCTCTCTCTCTCCTTCTTCTCTTCTTCTTCTTCTTCTTCTTCTTCTTCTTCTTCTTCTTCTTATCGTGTAGAGGTGAGGGTATGACCTCACGATGTTTGGCCCCATGACGACTATTATGAGACTTCTCAGATAGAAAAATGATGAGTCTACGTGATGTCGTGATGATTGTAATGACTCTCGGTTATGATACTCTATCATATTTCTAAGCCCGCAGTTTACGTGACCGACTTTTTTCTTGTATTTGGTAAAGATTCGCGTTTTGCGTTCGCTCGAGTTCTCGGCTGCTTTTTTGAGACTCGTCGAAACAACACAAATCTTACGAATTTTATATAAAAAAAACGAAAGAAAGAAGAAGAAAAATAATGAAAAACAATCAGGAATTGTATCGGGTCGGTTTAGTTGGGAAAGGTCTTGCAAGCAACGCATATTCTTGGATGGTTAGCGAACGTATGTGTTGCTTGCGCTTGGAGTCAACGCAGGTAAAGTTTTTCTTGTTACTTGGCAGCTTTTCTCTAACTGATACTTCTCTCTCTCTCTCTCTCTCTCTCTTTAACCCTTCGACCCCCATAATGACCCGTGATTTTGGCGAAGCCTGCTATCTCATGAAACACAAATAGAAAGTCTTTTTTTTACTTAAATTGCTATTTTTTTTTTCACAATTTCTTGCATCTTTGAAAGTACAAAAATATGCGCATTAAGAGTTTCATTTCTGCAAAGGATCTGGGTCGTCGAAGGGGGAGGGGAGGTGAGTATAGAGGAATGCCAGCAGTCTTGAAGGGAGGGGGGTAGGGGGAAGGGAGGTTAATGTTTGTGGGTAGGATGGGTATGGGGGTGGGGGGTGGGCGCGCCCCCGCGAACGTTTAGGGAATGGAATGAGTGCCCAACCATTTTCCGAAATTAAAAACATTAGGTTAAATATTATGGTAATAAATTAACGTCGCGTTTAAGGGAGAGATTTTATTAGCATTTTGTAATGGCGTGTAAGTACAGAGGCATGCCATTATATTCATGTGATGTTACTCGTAGCTCTAATGATTTGTCGGCCAGGAGAACTTGGAAAAACATGCACAGGGCTGATGAAGGCTGTTAGATTGTTGTTGTTGTTGTTGCTGTTGTTGTAGATTGTATAAACCAATATTATCTTTGATGTAACTGCGTGGAAGTCAGTTTCTTGTCATTCGTTCGTTATTGATCATGTCGTGTGCGTGTGTGTGTGTGTTTGTGTGTGTACACGTTGCGTGAGTGTGACTGTCTAATATTTTTGTTATTTGTTATGAATATGATACACGTTGTGCGATTTGCAGATGAATGCAAATCTGAATGTCATCTCTTGTATCTAAGAGTGTTTTTGTTTCTTTTGTAAGTCAGATAACGTTGTTACTTGGATCCATATGTTGACCATATGTTTAGCGTCCAAATGTTGGTTCCTTTTTTTTTTGGGCGATATAATAACTGAACCTGTGATAACGTCCCTTTGCTCACTTTTTCTCGTCTTGTTGAAGTATCCAGAATGGGAATTTTGTAAAAGCTTCGAGTTACTGTAGTAGGTAGTCAATGCTTTTTTCCTGGTAAGCCGCCACTTGTGATATTTTTTAATGCTGTTGTTATTACTGTAATGCTTAGTAGGTAATTTTAAACTAGCAATCGCTGTTATGAATTGATATTTTTTTTGTTATGATTACTGTTATAATCGCTAAGCTTTTATGATTCCGCCATTAATCACTCTATTATATAGCTTGTTAAAACATGTTGGGTAAATTTAGATTTATGAATTTGTGACGTAGAAAATAGTGCTTTTGTATTTTGTTAACATTTTTTCGTGTATTCTTATTGTAATGGCTCAAAATATATTTACAAAGAAAGCTTAATCCCAGTACAAAAGTTCAAAGAGTTCTTCCGTTTGTTGGTTATCTTGTTTTGGGGGAGTCTTCTTGGTAGGAATACTCTCTGATAATTATCATTGTATCACTGTATTACATTACCATGCTGTCTTCTCTTTATTCGCCTTTCTATTGCCAACTTTACGAATGCACGCATTGTTATTTTCTCAATTTGTTTCTCCTTTTTATTTTACCTTTTTATGTGATCATTGAATTTTTTTTTATGTGATCATTGATCTCTGTTATATCCTTCTACGATAGACAACCGAACTGATGTGGCCGTCAGGTATTTTGTTAATGATGAGAATGTCAACTTGATTTCATATGGTTGTATTGTGAAGGTGACCTTGAGATGATCTCATCCCGAGAACGAAAATGTCGAAGTTGCTCCTTTTATTTGTGTGCGAGACCGAATGGTCAAACATCTAAAATTACAAAAGAAATTTCCCTATCATTTCTTTTTTTTTCTCTCTCTCTCATTGAAAGATGACTTGAGGTCACCTTCCATATAGTTAAGACTGTTGGTAAGCCTCGTCATTTGGAGGCAGATATCACACGATTTTATTTGTAATAAAAAAAAGAGTATAGAATCACAAAATTGGCAAATGACTTTGTTTATATGTGAAAGTCGTGTGTAAAGTCTGTACAAACTTTATTGCCATGGGATTTCTGTTTGGCTTCCATTAAATTAGCATTTGATGAATGATTGCAAAAAAAAAAAAAAGGATGAAAACTTAATTTCCCTCTTATGTCGAGGCTTAATGACGTTGCAAGCTTGTTTCATATGGATGTTCGTTCATTTCGAATTATTATTGTTAAAAATTTGGAATCGGTTCCGGTTTCTCAAGTACAACTCATTTTCCTACCATGTCTATCTATCGGCGTGGTCTTCATAGACGAACTATACTCTCTTTTTTTTCATCTGTCCATCAGCCTGTGGTGTTTTTGTATGGTAACACTGCGTCCCGGGCTTTAGATAGTTACATTCAGCTTACATTCAACGATTATAATAATATCCTATTTCGAATATTAACGGTGTAATTCGCATACAGTAAATTATTAAAACACTTTTCAGTTGCAAATGTACACCCAGATATCCTTTTATTTACCTAAAACTTACGAATAGCGTAACTATCTAAAGCCCGGGACGCAGTGTTACCATACAAAAACACCACAGGCGGATGGACAGATGAAAAAAAACAGAGTACAGGCAGTTCTATGTAGCTTTTCAGACAGCAAGTGCAATTTTTGATGAAAGGCAAAGTGATATTATGAAGCTCAATCTCGTATATGTACAAAGAGGGCAGAAGTTGTTTGGTTTGATCTGAGGTAGAATATTTTATCATTGTTGATCTGCTCGATAAATATTGTTGTCTTGTTTACTCAGACCTGATTGATGATGATTATGACTAGGTTCCACTCGAATGAGCTCACTAATGCATACAGTTACATAATCAAAAGGCAGGAAACATTCTCTCTCTCTCTCTCTCTCTCTCTCTCTCTCTCTCTCTGAATTCATCATCATCATTCGATCTCCAGGAATTAGATTCCCCCTCATCTCCATTCTTCTTTACTGTACTCTTTCTTCCTCCTTCATAGCTGTCCTACCTCCTTTTCTTCTTCCGCCTCCCCTCCCCCCCCCTCTCTATCTCCCTCTTCTCCTCCCTTCCCCGCTCCCCTCTCCTCCTCTGCCAGCCATTTCTGGATTCGCCAGTCGTGCTTCCCATATTTACCGGACTCCATACATCAAAGTCCAAGAAATGGATGGAAACACCATAGCATTATTCGAATCACACAGGAAAGCGATAGATTTTTATTTCTAGGTCTGATGACCCACATGCGAAAATGTGCATTGTTTTCGTTTTACTTAATCGGAATGTGATGGTCAGCTGCTTAAATCTCCGGGGGAAATGTATGTGTTTGAATTAATTTGCCTTTTATTTTGTTTTGAAAGGGGGAAGAGTTCAGTATTGACAGGTTTCTATTGTTGGGTGATGTGACAGTGTATTGATGTATTTAAATGCTTATACGTGTCATTAGGAGTAATGTAAACCTGTTTGTAAAAATAGCGTCTGTTGGTCATCAACTTGCCCCATAATGATGTGAATGGATGTAGAGAAACGCTGCTGTGGCGATGATCATTGGCGTTTCCGTGAGGTTATGTAACAGCATCTGAACTGGTCTTCTTTATTTGCGTGTCTGTGTAACAGTATGGTAATTCTGAATAGCAGCAAACCCCAAATAGTGCATAAGAATGAATAGCCGTTTCCTGCCTTTAGACGTATTCAGTGTTCCAATGCTGTCATTCATTCTGTTATGTGATAATTCATTAATGATGGGTTGTGATATTGTATGCCAAATTTTACTCTATGCAATTTTTTTGTTTGTATTTTTTTTTCGCCTATCCCTTTATTGAATTCTTTATTGCTTTAGGAGCCATTGTAATGAACTGCCGAAAGCTATCCTAATCATTTTGTTTGTTTTTGCCTCTTGGTTGTTTTTTTCAGGACTTTTGGGATTGTTTGATCTTGTGCAATGATCCCTGGGCGCCTTAAATATTTATTCTTCTTTTTTTTCTGCCAGTTGGGGGGGTGGGGGAGGAGGGGTTTGGAAGCGAAGTAATTCATTCGAAATCTCTCTCCCATCCCCATGAATGAGAAAAAAAATGTCCAATATGTAAGAGAGCTTGATTATATGCGCCTTGTAAATAAAACGCTTTTTATTGAATCTAAAAGGAGTGTTTCTTTTCTTCTTTACCTGATTGCTCCAGAGGTTATAATGGAGGAGATAATTGAACAAGGATTCTTTTGTGTACAGTGATTGTAGAGAGAGTGCTTTACCTACCCCTCCACCATCTCTCTCTCTCTCTCTCTCTCTCTCTCTCTCTCTCTCTCTCTCTCTCTGTTCCTTATTTGTTATTTTTTCTTCCTTTTCAACTAAATTCTTCATACGTCTAATCATTCCTTTTCGCCCCCCCCCCCCCTTTCCTACTTTCTTCTCTCTCTCTCTCTCTCTCTCTCTCTCTCTCTCTCTCTCTCTCTCTCTCTCCTCGATTTTTCCTTTCCCATTTAATTTTTCCTGCGTCCAAATACTCGCTTTCGCCCCCGATTCTTACTGTCTTAATTCTGGTTCTCTCACTTTCTAAGTGTTTCATCTCTTTCCTTTCCTCCATTCTCTCTCTCTCTCTCTCTCTCTCTCTCTCTCTCTCTCTCTCCACGTCCCTCCCTGACCTTCTTCCTCTCTCTTCCTTCCTTCTAGAATGGCGAATGGCCTTGTTAAACGGGTTTTAATTACCCAAGTTTTGAAACGGTGCAATTGCCCTTCTTTGTCATCGGCTCCTTGTGGGTGGGGGGAAGGACCCAGCCTTCGTTTTGGAACCAAGTGAACCCCCCCCCCTCCCCCCTCCCCAACCCCTCCCCCCATCTGATTTTCCACTCTCTTCTGGGATGTTCGGTCATCGGTAAGTTTCAGTATCACATCCTGTCATCTTAAAAAGATGATAATGAAGTGTGTGTTTGGGTGCAGGAGAGAGAGAGAGAGAGAGAGAAAGAAGAGTTTAACCAGGCCACTGAGCTGATTAACATCCCTCTTAGATATTTTGACGTGGCTAGGAACCAGTTAGAACCAATTGGTTACCTAGCGTCGGGACCTTACAGCTTATTGTGGGATCCGAGCCACATGATTTCGAGAAATGAATTTCTAATCACCAGAAATAAATTCCCCTTGATTCCAAGTTGGCTGAGCTGGGGAATCGAATTCGGATTACCGAATCGGTAGGTGAGCATGTAACCCACTCGTCCAACAAGAGACAGAGAGCGAGAGTTTTATGAATGGGTTTCACGACAATTCCTTGCCTCGTTGTGGCCTTCCCGTCCCTAATCATATGATGATATACACTGGAAAGAAGAGAGTACTTACCCCTTTTAGGGAGGGAGAGTACTACCATAGTTTATACTGCATCTGTTTCCTGTACTCGTCCGCTATCATTACTTTCTCCAGTTGCATGACGTCATCCACCGATGGCTTATGAGGACTTTACCAAGAGCAGTGTAATCACCCGTAAGTATTTCTCTGTGAATGTGCGGATTGCCGTAGATGTAACGATGCATTGTGCTCTAACTCAGTAAATGCGCCAAGGCTGTTTTTGCTGCTAAAGGTCATAACTTATTTTCATTTATATATTTATTCATTTTTTGGTAGGCTTTTGCTTTACATAAGCTTCTTTTAATGTAATTAGTTTCTGAATTATTTTCCCTTTTTTTTTTGCTAACACGCACACAAACACGTATAGGTGTATATATATGTATATACTTGTACATTCGGTAACCATATATCAAACTATATTATTTCCGAGGTAGAGCGAATTAGATGTTACAGGACATTTGTAGCTCGATGTATGTATATGAATCTCGGTAATGTGATATGACTCTATATAAGATATATATATATATATATATATATATATATATATAATTATATATACATATACATACACATATAATATATATGTATATATATTCAGTTGAGCGCTTGGTATAGCTGTAGTGTGTGTGTTTTGGCACAAAACTTTAAGATGTATATCTATCTAGTACGTCTATCTTCTCTCTGCTCTCCTCTACTCTCTCTCTCTCAATTCTCTCTCCTCTTCATCTCTCTTCTCTCTCTCTTGGAAAGAGTCTACTAGTGCCATAATGTCTAGTTATAATATAAAACTTGATGTTATTGAGTCCTGTAATATATATATATATATATATATATATATATATATATATATATATATATATAAATGTATATCTATATATATATATATATATAATATATATTCTAATGTTATATATAATATATATACATATATCATAATAATACCTTTTTGTATATTGCTATTTATCGCCATGATTTCTACGTTCTCTTTAATTTACTCTCCATTATTATTATTACCTTTTCGCCTCGGAAATATTGCTAGAATTATTTTTCTTTCTGATTTTTCTTCACCGCAAAAATCATATATTTTGCAATTTGAACGAAAAAGCATTTCGAAGGGCTTCAGGCACAGTGTTGTGTGCAGTCAATATCTTTCCACATGTTTATCTGTTTTGGTGTTTTATATTTAGTAAAGTTATGAATACATAATGATAGACGGGGAACATACGGTTGGTCCCATCCCATCAGTTTATTAGAGATATATTCCCCCGTTTTTACGCCGTTATATTCGTAATGATATTGACTTCGTTAAGGACTTACCGCAAATATATTCGTTACGTCAAGCGAGAGCGTGAATGAATATATTTAGCCCAAGTCTTTGCTTGGCTTTTCCTTGTCATTAAAGGGCTCGGAAATGTCATCAGTTGCCGCGTGACATTTTAGACGTAAACATATCTAATATATTTTGTATTAAACTTAATGGCTTTTCGATAACAGCTTTTAATTGATAAATTATAAAATGTAACACCATTCTCATCCCAGTTGGATTATCTGATGGGAGAGATGTCATGTCTGATTATCTTAATAATTGGATAATTATGAATGATTTTCTGTCGGGAGGCGATTTTGGGAAAAATGATATTTACACTTGCCTCTATGGCGTCGGTTCCTCCCACCTCAATTGAAAGATACACAGAGGCGTCGGGGATGAATTAATAGACCTGTTTAGTTGGATATTTGATGGATGGATTATGGGAACCAGGAATCGGAATGGCGTGCGAATAATAATTAGCACTCGGCGTGGAGGGGCAAGATTGGGAATATGGCGTCCACGGCCGCAATTTTCGTCCTTCTCGTCCTGTTGGGCCACATTTGGAATTTGATTTATTAATATTATTATATATATATATATATATATATAGATATATATATATATATATATATGCCACGAAGGAAAATAAATGACGGAGTATCTGCGAGACCTTTCGACGTTTAAACGTCCTTTACTAAGCAGAAACTGAGGACGTTTAAACGTCGAAAGGTCTCGCGGACACTCCGTCGTTTATTTTCCTTTGTGGCATATATCTTTATTTTATGGATTTATCACGTTCCTAACTTTCGTGATTCAGTTACACACACACACACACACACACACACACACACACACACATATATATATATATATATATATCATATATATATATATATATATATATATACATATACATATATAAAGTGCACTTTATCCTCCTTGTCTTTGTTTTACCTTGGCTCGTAGAGAAAGATGTTGGCCTATGTATATATATATATATATATATATATATATCTATATATATATATATATATAGATACATATTTATATATATATCTCATTGTGTTCACTGCATCTGTGATGTGATGTAAATTTCGACCTAATGTTAATTCATGTTTTGTCCGAGGGTTTTATTTTGAGCTGCGGTCGTTTACCTTCTGTTTTGATGTCAGAAAGTGTGAATGATAAAGTTTTGATTGATAAGTTGCAGAGAACAAGGAGGATAGGAGTCATTTATCAGATAAATGGATGTCAAATCTGGGTAGGGAGGGGGATGGTACTACCCTCCTTGGGGGAGTATGGGCCCTATTGGGCTTTTGGGGGGAACGGGGAGAGGGCTGCCTTGGGTAGGGGGAGGGAATTGTTCGTTTAGGGCCAGGTTCAGGGCTAGTTGAACTGCATACCCCCCTCCTCCTCCAACCCCCTTCCCCTCCCCCTCTCCCCTACCCAATCCCCCGTATCTTGCATCATTGCCAGAAACAAGCCATAAACCTTGGAGCGAGCAGCCAAGCCGGCTTTGCTTTATTCAAATCTTAACTACATTTATTTAAATAACAATTCCCCATGTAGCAAGGAAGGTCAGAGATAAGCGAGAAATTAATCATTGGTGCGAGGGGAAGGAGGAGGAGGAGGAGGAGGAGGAGGAGTTAGAAGAAGAGAGGGAGGAGGATGTGGAAGAGTGGAGAGAGAGAGAGAGAGAGAGAGAGAGAGAGAGAGAGAGAGAGCTAAAACATTCAGGGTAGGATGAGACACGGCTAAGTCATATGCAAGAAGGTTTTTGGGAAGAAATGGTGATAGAGTTACAGATACTGAAATATTGTTTTGCTGTGTTACTTTGTCCTCTGTGGTTGCACTGGAAATCCTTTTTATTTGGTCTTTCCTTTTATTTCTAGGCCTTAATATTTGTTGACTTCAACGTGATACAAATTAGTATTTTGAAGTGATCTCGAGAGGATGAAGATCAGCATTTCGAACAGTTTTTTTCAGGCGTAAAAGTATTTCATTTCGAAAGCAAAATATGCTTCTATGATACATTTGTCGGCTCCCTCCCCCCCCCCAAAAAAAAAAAAAAAAAAAAAAAAAAGTAAGAGGGAAGATTTTTTGGGGAAGGAAGATAGTAAATGATACTTTGTATAACTGGCCCACTCGGTGATTTGCCGTAGAAATGACTACGCGACCATCAAACTTGAACTCGTAGGTAAGAAGGACCGGCATCTCTCTCTCTCTCTCTCTCTGAGTCTGATGTAAGAGCCTCTCCCTCGGGGGATACTGTGAAAGGGACTTACGAAGGTGTATATGGACTTGGAAGGGGCAAAGGATCTTTGGTTGGGAAGCTGCATCTATGGCACAGTGCGTATGTGTGTGTGTGTGTTCGCGCGTACGTCCGTGATGAGGTGATGGTGAAGGAACGTGGCCTCCTCTCTCTTTTTTTTTTTTTTTTTTTTTTTTTAAATCACATATGGTCATTCCGTTCTGTGGAAAACTTGTCCTGCAAGTAATTTTTCTTGTAAGATTGCTCCGTATGAATGTTCG
Source organism: Macrobrachium nipponense (assembly GCF_015104395.2). Lineage (NCBI taxonomy): Eukaryota > Metazoa > Arthropoda > Malacostraca > Decapoda > Palaemonidae > Macrobrachium > Macrobrachium nipponense. The sequence continues at coordinate 24,972,077 of NC_087200.1, forward strand.
TCGAATCTGAAAATTACGTTGAAGGCGTGTCCTTATCGGTAGCATGAATAAAGGTTGAAATGTAAATTCCTAATGGTTGCGAAACTTATACGGCGGGTTCTAATTAATCCATTAATTGAGGGCTATAAACAAAAATGGCACATCTCACGGATATTAACTCGCACAGTCTCCTCCTCCTCCTCCTCCTCCTCCTCCTCCTCCATTGCGGTGGTGGTGGTGGTGGACAAGGCCAGGCCTCTACTGCTGCGGTTCTGTGCTCTTCTTATCAGCGATGCGCTTTGTACGTTTTAGCCTCCATATTTTCCTCCCCCTTTTTTTCGCCTTTACAATTATGACGCGTAGTTAAGATGGCTTTATGGTCTTAGATTCTTGGTTTTTTGTATACAGTGGGTTTTAGGGGTTAAGTGTGTGTCGGCGACTACCAGTCTCCGAGATGTGGTCGGAATATGGGTGGTTTTATTCTCTCTTTTATTGCTCAAGTATATCGTGGAATTTATGCAGACACAATCCAACGAGCTGCACCTCCCTCAGTCCCTCCTCTGTGTGAGGAAGTGCTCTTAATCAGAGCTCGGGATAAACTATTTGTGTAAAAAGTCTCCTTTGCTCTAAAATATCAGAGATTTCAAGAGTTTTAAAGATTGATATGAAATTTCATTACACTCGGAAACCAAAGATTACGGCTTATGGTACCTCTGTGAAACGTTTTTCCCTTTTGCGTACTATGTGCATATATTGTTTTGGTGTGTAATTATTTTTATATTCTCTATATATATATATATATATATATAATATATATATATATATATATATAACATATACTTAGACAAAATGTATTTGTGCATGTAAACCCTTTTACCAATTATATATTGATGAAATTTTAAAGGCTCATAAAACCATTAAATGACAACGCCATATATTTCGATTGACAATAGAGAGAGAGAGAGAGAGAGTCTTTCTGGAATATACCTACCATGTATCACGTAAAGAAACTACTATATTTTCGGAATTTGTAGTTATTTCTGTCACAAGCAAAATTTACATGTTCTATCATGTCAGCCGAAGAAAAGATTTTGATTTCCTTCTCTGAAATGACATCCTCTTTTTCGTTTGCTGTGCGCGGAGGGAGGCAGAAGGAGGGGAAGGAAGTTTGGGGAGTGGGGGGGGGGGGGAATATGTTGGATGAATCCGAGAAATAAGAAAGTGTCTTGGTTGGCCTTTTCTCCCATGCCTAGCTCCCAAATTCTTGTTATTCAATTTCCTTCAAGAAATTCATCCGCTCCTTAGTCCTTCCCCCCATCTAAGAAAAATGAAGAAAAAATAATATTTCCTCTTGTCCTACCTACCCCTTCTTCTTCTTCTTATTCTTCTTTTTCTTCTTCTTTTAAGGTTGTCGAGACGTTCGTAGTTATGTCCTTTTATTGAGAATATTACCAAGAGTCCAAACTTCAAGCTACATATAAAATAAAAGGCAGACCCTCAGGCCCGTAGTTATAAAGAGTTCCCCTTGTCGCTACGAGAGAAGATATAATATTAGATAGAGTATGAAAAGAGCCCGATGAGGAGGAGTCTCTCCCTCCCAAGTCATAATCCCTTTCTTGATAATAGTTATGATTAAGGGTACCTCCGACATGCCGGTATTACAGGTGGTCCAGTGATAACAAGGTGGTCATTTGATTGTGATAGGGAGAAGAGACAGGATGGGAAGGGCCTTCGTGGACCTTCTTGAACCCCTTTTGGTACCTTCTCCCTTTCTACCCCCCTCCATCCTCCTCCCCCTCCTGGAGCTCCTCTGCCTCCCGAAATATTGCTGGGGGGTTCCTCTCTCACAGCCCCTCCAACTATCTCGTTGCTTCAGGACCATTCACGGCCTTATGATGATGATTCCTTTTTTTTCTCTCTCTCTCCTTCGATTTGAAGCGAATCAGTCTGTTGGTTTTTCCAAGGTCTACAACAAGAACGCTTTGTGAAGAATGGAAGGCGCTTGAATTTTAGCGCAGCGGACGGATGTTATCCGAATGTCCATCAGCGTCCATTTTGCTTTTATGGGGGACAGCAGTGCTGACAAGGTTTTCGAGATCTTCAGCCTTGTTAATCGGTCATCGCGATAGACCACAAGCATGTCGCCGCCGGCCCTTGACACAAACAGGTGCTGCAGTTCGTGTAGTCGTTGCCCCAGGTAACCTCTGTAATGGTACTTTTCGTTGGCAAGCAAGCAAGGAGGTAGGTGGGGTTCGTTTCGGGGGGGCGGCAACAGTCTTCCTCCTCCTCCTCCTCCTCCTCCTCCTCCTCCTCCTCCTCTTCCATCTCCTCCCTTCACTTCTCTCTCTCTCTCTCTCTCTCTCTCTCTCTCTCTCTCTCTCTCTCTCTCTCATCCCATTGTGGGAACTTCTTTACATACAAGATATGTGACACGTGGAATAAACTGCCACCAGAAGTTGTAAACAGCAATAATGTGGAAGTGTTTAAAAGAAAGCTAGACAAAATCATTAGGATCTCTCTCTCTCTCTCTCTCTCTCTCTCTCTCTCTCTCTCTCTCTCTTCTTTTCTTTCAGCCCCCGTCCTATTCTTTCTCTCCCTTTTCTAAAGGTGTTGACATGAGTTACCCATTATTATTGAACCGGCCAGAGGCGCATGGTGGAAGAGTCGAACACTGGGTATATCCGGAAACGCCGTGTAGTGATTAAGTAGATGTAAAAGGTTTATACTTGCGTGGAGTTTATTTGCTGTGCGGTGCGCTCATCCGCTCGTTCAATTCATTACGCAGCTTTTGAGAACATTATTATTTTAATTGTGGTAACGCATTTTCTTCGAAATTTTGCTAGAAGTACACAGGAACATACGAAGTTTGTGTGTGTATATATACAGAGAGAGAGAGAGAGAGAGAGAGAGAGAGAGAGAGACTAGAGAGCTAGTTGGGCGTGCGGGGTTTCGAATCTTTATTTAACAAAGAGGATCGGAGATAGCACCGCCTCCTGGCATATTGATAACTACATGGCGACAATGCAGAAACCAGGGTGGACTTCTAGCTGTGTTAAACCTTTGCATCGCTTGGAACGGCGATGTTTTGTCAAGCCTCTCTCTCTCTCTCTCTCTCTCTCTCTCTCTCTCTCTCTCTCTCTCTCTCTCATTAAAGTGTATAGGAATGAGGAGAGATACCATGTATGTTACTTCTGGATCATCGGATTGATGAGGTCATGGTACGAGTAATTACGTTTGTTGGGGGGGCGGGGGGGGGAGGTGCGGCCGTTAGTCATGACGGCGAGAGAGTCAAGATAGGTAAATAGGTTGTACGGGAGGTTGTAACGTCCTGACCGGGTTATGTCGGCGTCGGTGATGACGTCGACCGACCATTTAAATCCTCCGTCAATTAAAAAAAAAAATCGCCATAAATGAAAGACTGCAAAAAAAAAAATGAAATTATTCTTTCTCATTATAATGATGTTTTTGATGGTTGTGGTCAGTCGTCATTTTCAACAGACGAAGGTTTTTTTTTTTTTTTTTTGTTTTTCAGGCCACAATTTCCGAATCTATTTTCCCAATTTCCTGGGCGTTTAGCGGACATTAAAAGGCATTGTTGCAAATATTGAAGGAAACGACCCCGAACCGAACTTTTGAATGATGGGATTAGTCACACGAAAACCTCCTCCTAGTCCTAGGCCCGTGATGATGCGGCCTCCTTCCGATAGGATGATTATGAGTTCAAATTGCTTCTTATTGATGTAACTGGCGATGTGAACCTGCTGTATATACATAGTATATATAAAGAGCGCCCAACATTATGTAGTTAAAGGAGTCGTTATCGAAACTTATCAGGGAATCGTTACGTATTAAGACATTATTGTTGATTGACCAATTTTTTTTATGTTCCGTGGAGAGAGGAGAGAGAGAGAGAGAGAGAGAGAGAGAATCATTTGATTCTTTTGATCGCGGAAATGTCTGTCGTTGGATTCCTTTATAGCAGTAATGATAATGGCCGTCTATTTTGGCATTCAAGAGAAATTTATCCCAATTGCGTGCTTTTTATTTCTCCGGAGACAGACTTGCTTGATCAACAAAAGTGCATAATCGGGCAGTATTATATGAATAGCCATATGGAAATATTCCTCTCTCTTTCTCCCACCCCTTCCCCATTCCCCTACCCCTACCCTCTCTCTCTCTCTCTCTCTCTCTCTCTCTCTCTCTCTTTGGCAATCGTGCCTCTGCAGGTGTATTGCGACGTATCAAAGGGAAATGAACCTTCGTGTTTCTTACCTTAAGGGTGAGATTGTCCCTCCTTTTTTCTCCCGGAGAGTCCGATGTTTTGAAGTTTCTATATGACCTGAGAATGTACTTAACTAGAAGTATTCAAGTGAAGCTGGGCCATTTAACCTCCCTCTCCCTCCCCCTCCCCTCCTTCCTCTCCCTCCATTCCTCCCTCCCACATCAGACGGTCTCCTCCTCCTCCTCCTCCTCCGTTTCCTATTTATAGAAACATTTTATTTACTTATTTTTGCATCGGCTGCAAATGGCCTGTTTTCTCAGTGCTTGCCGTTCAATGATGAAAAGCCAGCATTTGGCAATGCAAGCACTTCAAAGCCGAGCTCATTATTATAATCAGTGTATCACTGCTATTATTAGTTTGTCGTATATCTGTCTGATTAGACATATTCCTGTATCGAAATTTAACGAGTTCGTAGAAAGAAGTTGCTGCAGTTGTCTGGGAATGATTCAGTCTCTGGGAATGATTCAGATCGGGCGTTGATTTCATCGGCGTTGAGGTCCAGCGTTTTTGCACCGAGGGACGACGAGAACGGCCTCTATATGAACGTCCATTAACAAAGAGGATGTAGAAATAGATGTCTTTATTTTGTTGAAGACGCTGATATAAATCAATGGGTAATTGCCCACTTATCCTTTGTCCTTGGGCGGGGAATAACAATGGCCGCGATCGTCTCGGGGTGAATCGTTTTCATCTCCCATTTGAATTTTTCTTCTACGTCGATTGAAACAGACGATCAAATTCCCCCCGGTGGGACTCTCTCTCTCTCTCTCTCTCTCTCTCTCTCTCTCTCTCTCTCTCTCTCTGCAGACACTCCTGCGTGATGGAAGGGAAGGAGCGAAGGATCTCTTCCGTATTGGTTACTCTTGTTGCTCGAAGTGAATTGATTTTTCTGTTGTATTTTTCTTGAAGACCCCCACCCCCACCCCTCCCCGCCTAACCCTACCCTACCCCCCCCCCCCCCCCCCCCAACCCACACAACACCCCAACAAGGCCATGAAGTGAATTCGTCGGAGCGATGAGTTTATGGCCTTACTCATCATTCGCTGCATTTACAATTTTGTTTAATTTATGTAGAACAGAAGTCATCAACACGTTGATGAATACGGATCATTCTTTCTTCATCCGTTGATGTTTCAGATTAAGCTGGCCTTATGCCAGCACGGGCTCTTGCTCATCCAGCAGCCCGAAGATCTGTTGATGTAAGTCGGTCTAGGAGTTTTCAGTGACCCTTGCAGTTAGGTCGCCTGATACACCTAATCATAATTCGTAGTCAGTGAAGAGCACTCCTTTGTGGAGTGGAAGTGGGTCGGTTACCATTTGTTTGTGGGAAGCTGTTGGCAGAGCCAGAAGGTTTGGGCCTTCCACCTGGTCCGGGTGTGAAGAAACCTTAGTTAAGATTATATTAAAGAGTTAAGCGCTGAATACACCCTTGACCCAGCTGCGTTGTTAATGGCATCTTTGAAGCACTCGTACCTCATTCATCACAAATTTGCTCCCTCATGTCTGCATACACAAACGCACACACACTGACACTCACTCTCACATACACACAAGTTCCAACGCTTTCTCATATTGTTGGACAACCCTCCTTCCCTGAAATTTGCTTCTACCTCCAGAGGTTGTCTTCTTGTTTATATTATGTTGAAGATTCTCGTTCGCCTGGTCGTCTTTCTTATTCCTATCGTCTTCCTCCTCTTCTTCTTCTCCTCCTCCTCCTCCTCCTCCTCCTCCTCCAGCGTTATCAGCCTCGTTTCATAATTACCAATTGTGTTTTGTCCGTATTCTAATTGATTTTCCTTATGTCGGTATCTCTTTCGTTTCCCCCGTCTTCCCAAGCATCAACATTTACTACACACCTTTCCGTTGCATCCTTTTGCAGTGTCGGTTTTTCTTCTCCCAATCTTCCCCTACCCCTTTACCCACCCATCTCCCCTGCCCCCCCCCCCCCTCCGTTCGTCTTCGTGTGTCTCCCTCTCTCTCTCTCTCTCCCTCCATCCCTCCTCCTCCTGCAGCCACAGACAATACATGTGGGGGAAGAAATAATGCATTTGCTTTTACTCTTTGATGTCCAAGATGAAGGATACATTTGCAACTCGCCCTTGGAGACTCTTGCTCTTTACAAATAGATGACGGGGCTCAGGATCTCTCGCAACTCCCTCCTGTGGAGGAAGAAGGCTCGCAGGGGAAGTTTCGGTACTTTTGTACCTTATCTCTTGGTCAGCGCGTTGGCCCTGTCCTTTGTATCGCAATACTTTGTGTGTGTATGTGTGTGTGTATATTATATATATATATATATATATATATATATATATATATATATATATATATACATATATATAAAGAGAGAGAGAGAGAGAGTATGGAATGTATCAATTGTGTAATATTTTTTTAAAGGCGTTCTCTACCCTGTTGCTTTACTAATACATCCAATGTTAAGAGTAATAATAATCTTACAGAAATTACAAGCCATTGCTTTCGTATAAAGTTTTTTTTTATAAAGGTTTTACTTGCAGTGATGATATATGAGGAAAGTTATTATTAATTCCTCATGGCCGACAACCTCTTAGTTTTCATCTTCATTTAACTAATGGTTGTTACGTTTACTTTTGATGTTGCAGAATTAACAATACGAATTTTTTTTTCTTGCCGATAATGTGGCGCTTATGCTCATAATAAGAATTATTAGTTTTCTGTCCGCCCCTGGCAACTATGGGTGCCAGAAACGCAGGCCACCACCGGCCGTGGCTGAAAGTTTCATGGACTGCGGCTGTGTATCATAATCCGTGACTGAGTGTTTCATATTGCCTTATATGCTGTACAGAAAACTAATTCTTCGGCGCATTTTTTTAATTTTCACTTACCGATAGTGTTGAGGTGATGCTGATGATAAGAATTATTTTTATGTTGTGACTCATGCTGTATCAACGCTGGAAAGTTGAGGTATTAGACGTTGGTCTTCTACTCAATATATCTTTCTGAAGTGGTTTTAGCGAAGAAATATAAAATATTTTAATGTCATTCTGAGAAGTAACTGAATGCCCTAATGTCATTTTAAAAATTCGGAATAGAATTGTTCGGGCAATTTTTTTTCCTTTTTCATATTCCTTTTGTTTGTGTATATAAAGCTCTGTCAACTTCTCTTGTATTGAGTGTGAAATGGAAAAATGTAGAATAAACTACGAAAGTACTTGTTCAACGCCCCAGTTTTCACTCGCCTTCATACGTGGATTTTGTGATAACATACCTTTATACATTTTTGTTAAGTCATGATTTTATCTAATTTTTTTTATGTAATGGATGTCTCTGTGCTCAGCAGTATTCTTGTGTCTCTAAACTGTTTTTTTTTTCTCTCTCTCACAGAAAAATGGCTGATTCAAGGTTTGAAAGAATTATCCTTTTATGTATGAAAACCCTTATTGCCTTTGAAAAAATCTTAGGATGTATTAAGTTACTCGATATCTTGCTCGTCTTTAAAAAAAAACTGTAGTATATACAACACACGATTGTGCAAGATGAAATGAAGCTTATCTATCGAAACACCTGCTGTTGTTATTTTTTTTTTTACGCGATTGAATTAACCTTTCTTATCTTTAAGTCTGTTTTATTTACGTTTCAAAACTTCTGATACCAGCCGGGAAAAATAATATCTCTTGAAACTTTTTCACCCGATTCGTACAAGAAATCTCCATACGCATTAAAACTCGTGTTGTGTTAGAATATGTCGCAGGCGTTAAAACTGGCCTCTAACGCATGTATACAGTTCTTCTGAATATAAACCGACTCTCAAGAAATAATTGAAATGACCGCGATACAGAAGTGATTTCCCGCTGACCTACCAATATCAGTATATCAACTTCGCTTCGACCACCCCAATACCCGTCTTTATTTCTGTTTCCCAAAAGCCCTTTGGAAACTTAGGAATGACGGGGAAGTAATACACCTCGGCCGTAATAAAGTTTGATGCTTTGTGGGGGAAGGTAACTGACAACGAGTGCTTGGGATGATCGTGTCATTGACGGCTAAAGTGACATTTTGTACAATATTGGAGAATTCCAATTGAATCTGCTCGTGGTTTTAGCTTTTACTTCTCGAGTGACGCGGAGATCTCCCCTCCTCGATTTTTCGTCTCTCATCTGGATCAGGTGGTGTTCTGTGGCATGTGTCAAGGAAGTATCGAGATTTATTTTGTATGTATTCGCATCATATTTATTTATTTATTTATATATGAAATAGGGGGTTCCTGTCGTTGGTTTATCCTTCGTATATGGTATTTATAAAGCAGACGAACATTATTATTGAGCTGTAGATTCTAATCAGTGATCGGAAAAATTTCTCTCAGTGCCCTCTTGAAAAACCAGTTCCTCTGTTTCCAAAGCTATCTTTAGAAACATTTTTAAATCATGTGTGGGATCCCCCGGCTCCCTTATAAATGAAACGGATAAGGAACGTTAACAAAGTATCAGTTATTGACATCATCGGATGACAATATAGATGGCCAGAGACGTCTGGGAGAACATCCATTAGCAATAAGCAACCTTCGACTTAAAAACAAAAAACAGAAAATTGGAAAAAAATGAATTAGACGAGAGAAAGAGAAAATAACGCAGGAACGCGCCAAACAGAATTTACTATTCACATCGAATAACTGGGTTATAGGTGTCTCTGAAGGGGATTCACAGGGAGGAGGCGCCCATAGCAATCCCTAGGAGGACTCAGGGGACATGGGTACCACAGAATGAACACCCATCGGGTCCGCTTTCGTGTCCGGGACGTATCTGGGAATGTTTATGAATGATATTTAGAGATATGCCTTCAAACATTCAGTTGCTGATATCCCATTCCGGGTTCCCACCCGCGCCAGAATCCGTCGGCGAATTGTAAATATCAGGTAACTTATTATTTTAGGGGGACTCGTCTCCCGGTTGAGACCGCCGCGGTTAGGAATTGGTCCGGGGGTCGGGTAGACACGTGGGGGGAGTGCTGAGACCCCCTCCCCCCCTTTATAATGGGCATTCATATTCTAGCAGCGTAGTGAACCATTATCATATGGAAGCAATATTGCAGGTCCTTCTCGGTCGTTATACATTGTGTGAGTTCGCATGCAAAATGGAGGTGAGTGCATGCTTGCAAGGCGCACTCTCTCTCTCTCTCTCTCTCTCTCTCTCTCTCTCTCTCTCTCTCTCTCTCTCTCTGGATATACAGTCTCTCTCTCTCTCTCTCTCTGGATATACAGCCAGCTGAGCTTTTTTTAAAGGATGGTTATAATTTTTGTATTCGTATTATTTTGTTGGTCAGAGGTTACCTATTCCTGTCAACAATATAGTAGCAGTGTTAAAAAAGACTATCAATTATATCCCTGTAGTAGTGTTTATAGTCATTGATGCTAGGTGTATATATATATATATATATATTATATATATATATATATATATATATATATATATATATATATATATATATTACATGATTTCCTTTCATAGGGATAATGAAGAATTTCTTGTAACACAGATTAAGGTTTTCCCTTATAAATCGCAAGTTTTATCGTAGGAGGAAAATGAGGTTTCGGTGTTTTTACAGTCGCAGAGAGTTAAAAGAACCGCCCATAAGGTGAGGGAGGGTTAAGCGAACGCTTCCTGCTTCCCCTGATAGTTTGAATTGCACGCCCGTTGCCTCCAAGTCACCCAAAAGTCCGCCCCAGCAATCTATCCGCCCGCCCGTCATTCCGTCCGTCTAAAACCGCCCGGGCGCCCGCTTGCGCTTTGGCTCCCCGTCTGCGCGTATTAAAATACCCTACAACATAAACCTCCTTTATGTGGTCGTAAACATTTTTCCCTAGACGATTTTTTTCTTTTTTATTTTATTTTTTGTAGCTTGGTGAGCAATTCGTGGAAGTGAATTCGTATTCATAATAAGGTGGCGGTATAGCAGCAGAAGCAGCAATGGCAAGTCCTCTCCCCTCCCCAATCTCCCCCTCCCTCCCTCACTCGCATCCCTTCGCCCCCCTACTCATATACCGCTGGTATTCATATACATAATGATTCATATTCCTTTTTCAGATTCGTGATACTGAAGCTAAGTTTTATGCCGTGCTTAAAAACCTTCCTCGGAGCCGTTTTATAAGTTTGTGCGCAAGAATTATAGGCGCTTTGTTGCTCTCGAAATGTTGCATTGCAATGATATTCTCTCATCTGCATTTCATTATATATCAGATGGGCTTTGGTAGCCGCATAATTTAATCTTGGAGCGGGGTTGCGATCCATCCCTGGCTCCGTCTGACCCTCCCCCCCCAGCACACTAAAGTTATTCATATATAGTTATGGGGACGGCTAAGGCCGTTTTATACGGCACCTTTTATATGCTTTCTCCCTGTTTTAACCTCCCTACTTAAACCATCCAGTTACTGCTCATAAAGATATTGATCCTTGTATGTATCGCCCGTTTTCCCTTTTATTCCATTGCCTTATCTGGTGCCATCACTCTCTCTCTCTCTCTCTCTCTCTCTCTCTCTCTCTCTGCCTCACTCACTCACTCAGCTAGAAGCACAAGTAAGTGCACGTGCGTTCGTGCGTGCGTGCAGTTAGTTACTTCTACGGCAAGGATCGCTAAGCAGCGGAGTCGAAGTCGCGGCCACACTAGAGCTGACCTTCTCTCTCTCTCTCTCTATCTCTCTCTCTTCCTCCCCTTGACCCCGCTCCCCCCCAACCACCTTCCCCCCCCCCCCCCCCCACCCCCCATCCAACCCCCTCCCTCTCCCCCTCCGCCGTGTCCCTCCCGCACGCCAGCATCCATGGCGCACAGGCAATCGGACGCCGCCCTCGTTAATGCCGGTTTATTTCTAGAATTTACCGAGTCGACCATTATTTGGGTTTATATTAAAAACGGGGCGGTCGTTAGCGGCCTAAAAGTTGGAGTCATTATCGTTTATGGAATATTAGGAGGAGCGCACGGAATGGTATGGCTACAGTTACAACCTTCTCCTCTTCCTTCCTTCCTTCCTCCCTTCTTTCCTCTCTCTCTCTCTCTCTCTTCGCCCTCTCCCCTCCCATCCCCCCCTACCCTCGTTCAACTAACCCATCTAACCACTAACCCCGGGGATAGACTTAGAAGTCTTATTTCACATTTTGTGTAATACGCGGGATAATACTCTGTAGTGTGGTCGGGTGTCGCGACTCGTGTGATGTAGTATCTTGTTCTGATGAGGAGAATTTGCCGTCAACGTCGACAAATTTCGTTCGTATTACTCTCGTCTTAAAGAATAAACATTAAAGTCTTTTACAAATTATCTTTAAATGATTTAGCTTTTCTCCCCTCATGTGGAAAGGTTGCTTGTCTTAACGAAAGCAGTGATTTTATTCGTTCATTCACTTTGCTATTTTGGGATGAGAAATGTAGCACAATTTGTTTAGGAGTATCATCGTTTACATTCTTTTCTTGTAAAGGAAAACCGAACAGTTCTGAGAACATTACTGAGAATTTAAGAATAGGAAACAATCTATTTTTCTCAGACATATGAGAATTATGATAAAACTTCAAGAGCGGAAGAAAGATATAACGAAGCCGCCTTTGCAACTTTTGAGTACGATGTTGATTTTACTGTGGACTACTTTTATGGGATAGGTTTCAAATTTAAAGTTTAAATTACAAGTTTCAGTAGTGAATTAGTTGCTTTATCAGCTTATGTGAAAAGATCTTGTTAATCAACAACGACCTTTCAAGATATTTAAATGTGGCTTCATTTCAGTTAACAAATTATTATTAAAGAAAGGAGTTTTACCAGCCCAATGAGTCAAACTTGACTCTCACAGGGCTGGCCCGAAAAAAATCGGGATATAAAGAATGATAAAATTTATCAAATTTAATAAAAAAAATTATATATATACATATATATCTATTTATCTTCGAATATAGTACTAAATCTAAGTGAAAAAATGAATGAATGAATATCAGTTAACAAATGCTGTCCACTTTATTTTCCTTCATGTCAGAGCTGTGAATATGAAAAGAACGCAGAATTTAGGAATAAATTGAGGATGAAAAGAAGAGTTAAGGAAGCAAAGAAAGCTACGCTTAGGACATAATTAGAGAGAAAAGCAATCACGAAGAATTCAGAAAGAAAGAAACAATGAGAGAGAGAGAGAGAGAGAGAGAGAGAGAGAGAGAGAGAATGCTGAAGCCAAAAGGCGAAGAGCAAAGAAGCGCGGGGGGGGGGGGGGGGGGGAACTGAATGAGCGCCCCCTGCCCCCCCCCCCCCCTCCCCCAAAAAATCCCCCAAAAAAGCGCCAGAATTCCCATCCACATCCGGGATTGTTTTAATGACAGTTAGCATGAGTTGACTCTGCGCCTGTTTGCTTGATTTTTCAGTAAAGGAAATAAGCAGTCGTGCTCCGTCAATGGTTTAGGTTTTTATGGTCTTGCTACGTCAGATATTTTCCGGTTGGATCTTTCGGTCGTCTCCTATTTTATTTTTAGCCTGTCCGAATTTCGTGTTTTTTTTTTTTTTTTTTTTTTTTTTTTTTTTTTTTTGCGCCGGAATCGTCGTGTGGATTTTGTCTCTCGAGACTAAAGAATTTCGCTCTCTCTCTCTCTCTCTCTCTCTCTCTCTCTCTGGTTTGTACCCGATATCTACATCTTTCACTTTTAAAACTTATTTCCTGATATCTTAGGGAATTTTCAAACTTATTTCCTGATATCTTAGGGAAATTTTCAAACTTATTTTCTGATATCTTAGGGAACTTTCAAACCTATTTTCTGATATCTTTGGGAATTTTAAAACTTACTTTCTCATATCTTAGGGAATTTTTAAAAACTTATTTCTGATATCTTGGGGCATTTTAAAAAACTTATTTTCGATATCTTAGGGAACTTTCAACTTATTTCCTGATATCTTAGGGAATTTTAAAACTTACTTTCTGATATCTCAGGGAATTTTAAATAAATAAAAATATACCCCAATTATTTATATATATATATATATATAAATATTATATATATTTATATATTATATATATAAGTATCTATATGATATGATTAATATAATATACGTATATAACATACAGACCTGAATCAATAAGGTAAACATAATTTGTATGCTCGTCTCCTAAATTTCTCCGAGAGAGAGAGAGAGAGAGAGAGAGAGAGAGAGAGAGAGAGAGAAGAGAGAGAGAGGAGAATGTATCAAGTTTTTTATGTCATTGTTTTTCTCTTAGGTGACTTTCAGTTTTTTTTTTTTTTTTTTTTTTGGGGGGGGTTTTTTTTTTTGGGGGGGAGACTGTGATGGAATAAACATATTCTCTGTCTCAATTAAATTATAACAACCTCCCTTTTATAAATAATCCCAGTACCTGCTCTTTCTATCTACGAGAGAGAAAGAGCGAGAGAGAGAAAGCAATCTGTATCAAGCGTATTATTATTTATTTTTTTTCCTCTGTCAAGTCATAATATGATGAACAAATTGAGGTGTTTCCGCATTTTTCCGCGTCATGCTTATTGCGCTTAATTAGGCGTTGGTGGGGAAATAATATAAATATAAATATATAATGACGCTATTTTAGCGTCCCTAATATCATGTTTGGCTCGGCATTTTCATAACCAGATTTATTTATATATGAATATTAAGTAGGCAGCCAGAGCAACAGTAGGAAAAGGCGCCTCTGTCAGCCACTGGGAATGCATTTAAGAGTAAGGTGTATTATTATTATTATTATTATTATTATTATTATTATTATTATTATTATTATTGTTGTTGTTGTTGTTGTTGTTGTTGTTGTTGTTGTTGTTCTATTCAAGGAGATTACTCCTTGAGCTGCATTTATTTGATAGAACTTCTTTTCTATTCTTCTTATTACGGCTTTTACAGTACTATTTAGGTTGGCGAGGAACCCGCCTATTGGATACAGAATAGAAAAGAGCTTCTATAAAATAAACGTAGCTGAAGCAGCAATCTCCTTCAATAGAATATGCTTGAAAGAGGGTCTTCTACCTAAATATTATTCATTATTATTATTATTATTATTATTATTATATTATTATTATTATTATTATTATTATTATTTGGTTTGTTGCCGTTAATTTCATTAGTAATCCTGTTCAAGATTTTGTCTTGATTGTCATTATTGTTTTTAATTATATTTTGTATCATTATATGAAATACCTTCCATTATACGCATTATTTTGATGGCAAATACATCTGCGGTGCTTTCTTTGAGGTTTCTGATTCAAAGGACAGACTGTGTCCATAGCTTGAGGTTCAAATCTTCATTGTTCCAAAATCCTAGTGGATTTGAAGAGTTTTGGTCATACCTTAGTTATTTCCTACTAAGCTAAGAGTATTATGCTGTTGCTAGCTCTGTACAGATATAAGAATCTAAGAAGATTTTGCAAATATTCTAGTCTTCGTTAAGTTACGGTTCTAAGTATCTCCCATTTTTCGTCGTTTTCAAAGATGTTCGTTTATTTGGATTTTTAATTCGTCATAGTTTTAGTCATACCTTTTTTCCATATTTCTTGCGTCGTGGTAAAAAGAATTTGACCTATTCACAATAAATTTTATTTTTGCTTTGTCCTAATTACATTTCCACGTTCCTTCTTCCGCTTACAGTGGCTTATGTCAGCACAAGTGTATTTGTAGATTAATCACTCATCCTCCCCCACATGTGATCTTTCTCCCGTTTCCTTTCTCTCCGTGTGCTACAGCATCTCTCTCTCTCTCTCTCTCTCTCTCACCCGTACCCACTACCCCCACATCGAGAGAGAGAGAGAGAGAGAGAGCCCGAGTTGCTAATATCATAAGCAGTGTCTGGGGCTATATACGTTTTTGCCAGCACTGGGCCCCATTATGCAAGGATTTCACTTTTATCGTTATGTCGAACCATAACTTTCAAAATTCCTAAAAGTATAAAATTTATTCTGATTAGCATCGTGTGGCAACCGTCTCTCCGTCGGCAGGGGATTTTGCGCCTTAAGTGGTCTCCGCCGAAGGCTGCCTATCGTCCGCCGGTGCTCCAATTGAGTGTTGCCAAACGATTTTCCAGAAATATGTAATTAGACACAATAAAAATTAATGGCACTTCCCTTCTGTCATGATTATTAAAAGTGGACCTGGTCACATTATTCGGGTATTACAATTGTAACCGAGATATGATGTATGTGTTATCCCCAACGATTGACGGGCAGTCCTTATATCTCCCTCCCTCCCTTTCCCTCCTTCCTTCCTTCCTCCATCTCCTTCCCATCATCCTCCTCCTCCCTTCCAAACCAGGAGAAAAGGGGGAAGGTCTGGGGGATGGGGGGAGAGAATCCCTTCACCGTCGTAATTATTAATGGGTAGGTATTATTTCCCTGTGTTGCTCGCAAGCCCTGCGTCTGCCTATAAACATTCCAGCCATTATTCAAATCTTCTCAAACTCTCTCTCTCTCTCTCTCTCTCTCTCTCTCTGGAGCCTTCAATCGCATAGTCATAATAAAAGCTTCCAATGGCCTCCCTTGTGTCGGACAGTTGTTTCGAATGCCTCCGCTCTTATTTTAAGTTATTGGGTCATTGAAGGTCTCTCTCTCTCTCTCTCTCTCTCTCTCTCTCTCTCTCTCTCTCTCTCTCTCTCTCTCTCTCTCAATTTTCTTACTGTTCATTTGTCATTAAAGTTTGGTCAGTTGGCACAGAAGAAATTTGTTGAGAAATTGCTATTCATATTTTCAGTTTAATTTCACTACACTGCTACTACATCTACTACCACCACTATAAGTACTATGTTTGTAAAATGTAAGTTCATTCAAGCCCCATGGCCATGTATGTTTACTGAACATAATCAGGCCCGAAATGAACCAGGTTATATGGAGAATACCCTCCCTGATGGATGTAGTACGTGCATTTGTACGTGTGCTAGTTTGGAAGGGTGGAAATGGGGGTCCTTCTGAATGGGGTCCCCCTCTCCCCTCGCCAACTGTAGAGAAGAAAAGAAAGAAAATAGACTATTGTAAACTTTAAGGAGTCCGTCGCCTCCACAAAACAGTTGTATTAAATATGCAAAGCGATAACACGGGGTGAAATTCGAACGTAAAAAATAGATAGGAGACATTTTCTACGATCAATTCTAGATTGCTATCCATTCTATGCGCGAGTTCGTTCGTGTGTGTGTGTGTGTGTGTGTGTGTTCGTGTGTCTGTCTGTGTGGCTGTGCGTGCAAATGTGTATCTGATAAATGTTCAAGATTTGGTTCGGTAAATAAATAATTTTTTCCGCTTTATAATTATCTCGTCTTTCGAATATTTGATCCGTACTGAGAGAGGATACTTTTATGTCGACCACTTACGATTGCTTGAAATGATTAACATCATCGTCGGTCTGAAATATTTATAACACCTTTGAAATTTAGTGGAACCGGATGTTTTGCGGGATGTTTATTTATTTTATTGATATTTTTTTTAGGTCAGGACTGATGGAGAAGATAACTTATCGAGCTTGATTCCAATTTTTTTTTTTTTTTACGTTTCATATTTATCTGACGAACTTGTGATTAATATATCCCTTCTTTTTTTTGGCCCAAGGCTAATCGGCTAATTAAGGAAGTGGTTGATAAAATAAGATCATAGATATGGATGTAATTATAAGTTTTTGCAGTAATTAGGATACGAGTTTTGGTCATCGCATTTGAAGAGCGGGGAAGTTGAGGGGTGTGTTTTGCTCTTTGCTTGGAGGCAGCGAAAATATATATATATATATATATATATATATAATATATATATATATATATATATATATATATATTATATACAAATATACATTAGGCTACAATTGTCCTTCTTTGATATCCAAATTCATTCTACCTCGGAATTAACATATTTTCATATATGTTAACCGAAGGGGAAATTTTTTTTTTATAATAATTTCGTCCTCTCGTGGACTCGAACCAGCGACGGAGGAAAAATCGGGACTTCAGTGACGCCTTGACCGACTCGGCCAACAAGTGAGAACATTAGAGGACGTTTGTAGCTTAATGCATGTAAATGAATTGCGGTGATGTGATAAAAATTCATATATATATATATATATAATTATTTTCGCACCTATTGATTATGTCAATAAATTATTTTGCAGTTATCCTAAAGTTTTTATTTGTTTTGCGTTATGTGCGTTTTCATGTTCAGTATCTCTCTCTCTCTCTCTCTCTCTCTCTCTCTCTCTCTCTCTCTCTTCTCTCTTCATTTCACACCTACCTTTTGCTTGTCCTTGCTATTATCTTATCATTCGTTATCTCTTTTTCCTGTACTTCCTTCTGCACTTGCTTCGTATCACTGTTGCATTTACTTATTTTCTGCGTTAAATGTCGTAGGCACTAATTTTGGTTGGCCCCTCCCCCTACATGGCCACCCACCAATAAGTCCTAATAACCCCCTCCCCCCCCCCCCCCCCCCCGCCCAGGGTACCCACTCCGAACCACCACTTCCACATTCTTGGGCATTGCTTGATATATCCTCCTCCTCCCCACAGTTCTCATATCAGCTCCCCCCACAATACATACCCCCCACCCCCCACTTATACACCTCCCCCGCCTACCCAACATTCCCTGTACACTTGTTATTTAAATACATCTCCCTCCTTCCTTCCCCCTCCTCCCCCTCCCCCCTCCCCATCCCATCCCCCGGACCTTGTTTCCGCGATACCTTTCCGATCACTGATAGTTTGCTTCACCAGCTGTCGGGCTGATTGTTCGTGATTAATTAAGTGATAATTAAATAATAATTAATTGTGAATTGAATGTACCGCTTGGGAGATATTACTTAGATACGGGGTCACCCTCTGTCGGCCCGAATGTGATAGGGCCGTATCGTTTGTGAGCGTGCGACTGTGTGTGTGTGTGTGTGTGTGTTTGTGCTGCGTGTGTTTGTCAAGAGGATATGTCCTTAACATACCATGACGAAGAGCGGCTTTGAGGTGAAAATGATCTATTAATTTTTTTTTTATGACGAAAAGCGATCGAAAATTAAAATGTTCTATTTTTTTTTATAACGTTCTTAAATTAGGTTGTATTCTTATGACGTAAAGCAACTTAAAAATGTTTTATTACCATGATACGAACTTAAAGAAAAAAAGTCAAAATTCTGTGGTTAAACGAACCTCAGGCCTACAAATAGGTCGTAAAGAGCGCAAGAGCTCTCGTAGAGCGAGGTAGGTGTGTGTTTTGAAAATTGCAAGCACTTAGCAACGGTTAAGTATTTAAGAAGAATTAATTATGCCAAATAAAGGCTCTGGAAACGACTCCCATTGCCTTTGAATGGATCAAGACAAAGAGAGACTTCGGTCGTGATTAGCCAATGAGTGCGGTTAACCTCCTGAGTGTTCCGCAGATGAAGAATAATGAGAGAGAGAGAGAGAGAGTAGAGAGAGAGAGAGGAGAGAGAGAGCAGAGAGAGTTCGGTGGGTGCTTAGCCATGAGTGCGGGTTACCTCCTGAGTGTTCCCGATGGGATAATGAGATTGGGGAGAGAGAGGAGGAGGGGAGAGAGAGAGAGAGAGAGAGAGAGAGAGAGAGAGGTGCACGAACTGCTTGGTTTGACGTTTAGTAAAGTAGGGAAGGTTTGTCCTTTTTGTAAGCATCTCCATAAAACTGTAAGGAAATAGAATATTATGGACACTGGAAAAGAAAGTAGTCTTATTGATTTTGCAATGTGAACGTACCCAGAATTTCCTCTGCCTTCTTTGCCTTGCAATTATGTGGGAGGACTGCGAACGCATCCCAAGCAACTGGTTGAAAATGTAACATTAAGGGGTTCAGGTCGAAAGGTTAAAGTTTTATCGGCTTAAAGATGTACGTTTTTTCTATTACGCCTTGCCACATCGGCCAGAGAGAGAGAGAGAAAGAGAAAGAGAGAGAGATAGGAAAGCCAGTTTATATATATATAATATATATATATATATATATATATATATATATATATATATATATATATATAATATTTATTATATAACGTATTGCCGTGTATGTGTGTGTTAATTGGTTTTCGTGATACTCCAGAATATAGAAATTTTTCGATTATCCGTTTTTATTATTATTATTATTATATATATATATATATATATTATATATATTATATATATATATATATATATATATATTTCCCCTATATATATATGTATGTCCTATATATATATATATATATATATATATATATGTATACTATATATACATATATATATATATATATATATATATTATATATATATATGAACTTTCCCGTTATAAAGTCTATTGAAGCTTCCATCATAAAATGACTACTTCTAGAAAATTGAAACTTGTTTGAAAACTGTGTTTATTTTCATGGAAAAAAGTACCATAATGAGCATGTTAATATTTCACAGAATAAATGTCAAATTCGTATTGAGGAGAACATTTCATTGAGGGCAGAAGCACACCTGTAATTACTTCAGGAACAGAAGCTCACACATCAACACGTAGATTTATTTTTTTTAAAATAATTTATTAAAAGCAATATTTGGGGTGGGGGGGTGGGGAATGTATGTCACGCGTTTTTAGTTTGACATGAATAATTTCGTATAATTTATGTGAGTGTAGCGCTGTAATTCATTTACTTTCATTCGGAACAGCTGGGCGGCCAATGAACGTCCATTTTTTTTTTATTCATTTCCACCAATGGGAAAGCGGAGCAGCCATATCGTTCGCGGGGTTTCATAAATACTTCCCGGCGCGGCCGTATCATTTGTGATTATTTTATGCATAGTTTTACTATATTAAATGAGTATTGACCGGTCGAGATATTTCGGTCGCTCTGTATTTAGGGTAACATAAAATCTTGATTGGATACAATTTGTGTCCTCTAAAAATATTATCAGCGCTCTTTTGATACCGAATTCTGCTTAAACGGTGGCTGTAGTTGTCGGTCGAAAACCGCCAATGGCGCTGAAGGCTTTCGTTTTAACTGTTGGCCCCGATTTTTGGAGAGGGTATGGGGTGGGATCGGGTGGGGTAATGTAGGGGGGATATTTTGGCCCCCTGCACCCTTATATGCGTTTTTCAGCGAAACCCAACCTCTTCTTGACGGTTTGAGAAGATGACTTTTGCCTTTACTATTCTCTCCTTTTTCATCGCTCAGTAACAATCGTTATTGTTGTCTTAAAAATTAAAGAAGCGCACGGCTAAATGACCCTTCGAACTTCAGTGCATAAGGTCGACTATCTAAAAAAAAAATAGGCTCGAATTACAGTAATTACGTTTGTACGTTCGTATCACTTGTGACGTCAGCACAATCGCATTTCCGGGAGCCCATTATTATTGTTATTATAATATTTATTGCTATCACGCCATTATTTCAATTTGATGTCGAGAGTGAGAAATAGATGTAATTTCAACTTTTGTGTAACCCATATCCTGTCGCATGGGAAGAAGGGGTCATCGCCACCCCCCCCTCCCCCTCCCTTTTCTCATTCCTTCACCTCGGCCTTGTTCTGAACCCCCCCCCCCCCCCCCCCCTTCCCATCCTTCCAGTCTATTCTCACCTTGAATACGATTTTTACCTTTCGAAATACATCGATAATCAGCACATCATTAAAGAACGTTTGATCTATGCAATGTTCCACGAACAGTCATCACTCTCTCTCTCTCTCTCTCTCTCTCTCTCTCTCTCTTCTCTCTCTCTCTCTCGCTCTCTCTCTCTCTCTCTCTCTCTCTCTCTGACGCACACACCGACGGTTATTTATGTATATATATCGTAATTACTACTACGTTTAAAATCCTTGTATGTTGTACTCGTGGCTCCTCTCTGACACCCACTGTATGTCATTATCTTGGGGTTATAAATCTATAGGTTCTGTGACAGCGGCCATATGTTTTAACAGCTGTAGTTTCCAACCGGCCTGTCTCTCTCCCTTTGTAAGTAGATCGTCTGCTAACATTTCCTGTCACTCGTTAAACAAGAGAGAAACAAACTTCATGGTCGTTGTTAGTAATACAATTTACATCTAAGTTGTAAATGGCAAATAACAATTTGCCATTCATTGAATGATTTTTATGTGCGTTTTATTTCACGCGCCTTCACTTACAGCATATTCCGAACCACTTAGATCGCATCACTACGTGTCTATGGTATAAAGTTCTCTATTCCGCCAACCAAAAGTAACGACAGTCGATAATGAAAATGACGATGATAACGATGGTAGTCACCTTTCTCTCTCTCTCGTAACACCCTTTTTCGTTCCTCATGACTCACCTCCTGGAATTTATGAAACACGATCGTAGTGTCTTGACGACCGGTCTCGCAGATAGATAGAATTCCCATGTTAATACCTCCTTCTTTTTTTTTTTTTCTTCATTCAGGAAGGGTTGCTTTCCCCTGCTTTCCCGTCATTCTACTAATTATTCATCACCCCCACCCACAATGCTTCTCTTAGCTCCTTCCAAACCCCCCTCCCTCCCTCCCTCCTTCCACTGTCATTCTTTCCCTCTCCTCTTCCACTAGCACATCTCCCTCCCCCTTTCTTCCAGTGTCACTCATCCCTCCCCTTTCTACTGTCACATTTCCCTCCCCCTTTCTCTACTGTCACCCCTTTCTTTCTCCTACTGTCACGCCCCTCTTCCCCCCCTCCCCCCCCCCTCCCCCCTAGAAAAAAGCATTCCGAGACTTCTCTCTCGGTCATTTCCGACTCGAAGCTCATCATTTGGCTACATGGGGCTAAATGTTAATAGCTGGTAATGATCGAGTTTTTGGGCGACGAAGCCTGCCCCCCTCTCTCTCTCTCTCTCTATCTGCGGCAACAAACAGATTCCTAACAGTCTTAACAATTATGCAACAATTATATGATTAAGAAGAGGTTAAAAGAGGCCATTGTTGCTCGCCGCTACGACTGGGGCAATCATTCCTGCGGGTCGCCGCCCCTCGACTACTTCGCCGCCGACGCCGTGGCTGTTGTTGCGAGATAGATGAACACAGGTTGTTTGCTCTGTCGTAAATTTTTTTTTTTTTTTTTTTTTTTTTTTTGCGAGATGCCAGGAAACGCGTAATGCAATGCCGTTGACTTGCGTAGCCTTTTAACGGGAAGGCATTTTCCTCTCTCGCTCTCTCTCTATCTCTCTCTCTCTCTCTCTCTCTCTCTCTCTCTCTCTCTCTCTGTCAGAGCGCAGGAAGCATTTCTTATTAATTTTTTCGGAGCCTAATTGTCGGACATTTGTCATGAACATCGAGATTGTCGCCGTTCGCCGTAACTTTTCCCTCCTAAAATGTTCTGTAATGTTACGTTGTTATTGCTGTCCCCCCTTTCTTTCTTTTTCCATTATCTCTAGCCATTCTTCTCGTGAAATTATTATTTATCTCTAACTTTCTTAAGCGCGATGACGCTAATGATAGATTTTGAGCGGCTTAAGGCCAAGCGAAATATATCACTGGAGGAGAAGATGAGGGGAAGCGGAGGAAACGCCGTTGTTATTTCTCTCCATCAACCGTTATTTATCCTTAACAAAATAACCTGACGATATCAAAAGATCAAGCAAATAATAGCATACGTTTTTGTGCTCCTCCGAAAGTAAATGGGTACATCGGAACATAGTATTAGATGTAATTAAAAAGAATTACTTTCCCTCGCGAAGGCAGTTGTGATGAGTATCATCATGTATAATGAAAAGAGATTAAGTTTCATTGTAATTGCAGACGAACGCCGTTGCATTTGTTGGGGAAGTTATGAAGGAACGTCTTAATTGGTGTTCTTGTTGTGGTTGTTATCGCTGTTCTTCGTATTTTTGTTTTGTACGCGGATTTTGGTCACACACATGTTTAATATATACATGAGTGCCTTCTGTTGTAACCTGACAATAGACTATGAACATAAAAAGGCCCATAAAAGCACTATATATATGTATATTTACACGTTGCGGCAGTATCCGAAATATATGATTGTAATGTGTATACTATAGTATTTTTATGGACCTTCTTATCTTCATCATATATATATATATATATATATATATATATATATATATATATATATATATATATATATGTGTGTGTGTGTGTGGTTGTGTGTGTGTGTGTGTGTGTATGTGTTTGATGTTTGATGTGTATTGTGTATATGTAGTGTGTGTGTGTGTGTGTGTGTGTGTGTGTGTGTGTGTGTGATGTGTGATGTGTATTGTGTATATGTAGATAGATTTAAAGATAGCAAAATGATTAGAGAGATGGAATTATAAGAAGGAACATCATAATTTCATCACACCGATAAAAGTGAATTAAAACAAGTTACCTATCTAAGTCTCTCCTTTATTCCGTTAAAAGAAGTGAAAACTTTAAAGGGAAAGACCTCGAAAATCTAGTAGACATTTTTAAGCTTCATATTGATAAAAGAGAAGAGCTACGATGGATTCAACTGGGAGGAGAAGTGTATTATTATTACAGAGTAAAATGCGGACAGCAGTTTTTTTTATTTTTTTTTTTTTCTCTTGTCCCTTTCTATAGGAGGGGAAATGAACATCTTGTAGTAGAGCGGGAGAGGTGAGGAGAAGGCTTGTAAGGGAAGGGGAATGGGGGGGCGGAAGGGGAAGGGGGACTTGTTCTGAGGGAGAAAGGGAGGGAGTAAAGGGATGTAGTCCTTAGATCTGATTATTAATTATTCACTTATATTAAAAATTCATGCCAGAGGTAGTAGCCACGATGCCGCCTGTTTCTACGAATATTATATTTCGTGATTACGGCCATAGCTGATTTTTTTCTTTATTCTTTTAGCTGTGTTCTCTTTTGTTTCGACATTTTTGGTCCCAAAGTATTGTTGGATGTTTGTCTGTCAATATGTCCGTTTGTCTGTGTATTTAATCCTGAAACGCCCCTTTCCTGTGTGCGTGTTTTTTTTTTTTTTTTTTTTTTTTTAATATTATCTTCTGTCCCTGTGTGTGTGTGTGTATCTGTATATCTGCCGCGTCCTGCTATCCCTAGGACACCCTTGTCTTCCTGTCTTCCTGTTTCCTTCTGTGTCCGACTTTTCCTTCTGTAGGACTCGAGACTCTTAACTTAGTAATTAGTTGGAATGTTGAAGGATTGTATACGCATTAGGGGTGATCAATCATTCATTCGCTTTCCATCAAACTTATAATTGAAAATTATTATTAATTACCATACGATGTTAAGTAGCCCCCCGTTTATGAACTCTACTTCCCAATTAACTTTTTTTTTCGTCATATTTATCATTTGATGCCTAAAGGATTTGACTAATATCTCAATTGATTAACTTTTCCCCTCCGATAAATGACGGAATTAATTGACACATACTGATGAAGAAGAAGTCTCTTCGGCTGGAGGAATGGCTGCTGTCGTGAGACTTGTGCAGAACTTATTCACATTTCGGTCTTTGTCATTTTATATAGGACGGTTGCCTTTTTCGATCTACGAGCGAGCCGGAACACTTTAGCCAAGTTCTGTTCATTTTTATTTATTTAATCAACCGTTGTGTGTGTGTGTGTGGTGTGTGTGTATATATAACATTTATTCAATATAAATATATATATAAATCATAGCCTTTCAACATCAATTGCTTCGAAAACATCACACCCGGTCCCAAATTTTGGTAACGTTTTAATAATCGCGGGAATCCCGAGCAGCAATCAGTAATTTCTTAGAATTTGTTCACGTTTTGTTCATCTGCTGTTAGCAAAGGCAACCCAAGACGCGCTGGAACCGCTGAGTAATCCACGAGCCTCATTAATCCCACCTTATTTGTTATGCGTTTCGGTATTGTTTGTTTACGTCGGCGCGTTCTCTCTGCTCCGCTCCGCTGGAAACTCACCAACTGAACACATCCATCCTCTCTCTCTCTCTCTCTCTCTCTCTCTCTCTCTCTCTCTCTCTCTCTCTGTCAATCGACAGAGCGTCCTGTATGGATTTCACTTGATACGAATTTGTTAAAAGCAAGAAAGAGAAACCAGGTTAGAAGAGAGAGAGAGAGAGAGAGAGAGAGAGAGAGAGAGAGAGAGAGCAACCAGCGCATGCGCAAATCCCGTCTGCAGCGATGGACACGGTTCGATGAGTCGCTTTTGTTGAGAGTAAATTAGAGTAAATTGTATATGATTGTTAGATGATCTTGTGTCTTCCTTCTTCCTCTTCCTTCGCCCGATTTCCTTATCGTCTTTCCGTTCTTAACATCATTCTCCATCGCCAAGGCTTTTTCTTTCCTTCGGCTGAACATTATTTGAAGTCTTTTGGATCAATTAAGCAATGGCCCAAGAGGAATTGACTTGACGGCAAAGACACGGCGCTCAAAAGAATGTCTGATTCCAGTTCCCATTTAAAAAAGCGGCTCTTTTTTGTGTTTAAAAAAATTGTGGTTAAGTCATGGGTTTTACCCTCCGTAATATACCTAGCAGATTTTGTATTCTGACGCTTTCTAATCGTAGTATCGTGTAAAAACGTGATCTTAACTTGTTTATTCAGTGTTTGTTATAGTGTGCTTAGCGCCTCAGTTGCGTGGTCGGTACGGTGTTGGCGTGCCACCTCGGTGGCCGCGAGTTCGATTCTCCGGCATTCCATTGAGGTGTGGGAGATGCGTATTTCTGGTGATAGAAGTTCACTCTCGACGTGGTTTGGAAGTCACGTAAAGCCGTTGGTCCCGTTGCTGAATAACCACTGGTTCCATGCAACGTAAAAACGCCTTACAAACAAACAAACAAACAATTATAGTTTGCAGTAGATCATCCTTTGTATTTAAGCTTGATCCAACATTTGTACACATGAACATTACAAGGTATTTTTGCATATCATTATGATCTCTTTTCCCATATAAAGTAACATGATCACAGCGTTTTTTTTTTTTAACCTTAACGTCGTAAAAGCAACGTCTGCCCCAGGCTGTTGACATTTAGGAGGCGAATATCATGGTGATAGTTGATGCAATGTTTAATTTCTCCGCTTTGGTCACTGCGTGCCTACGCAGTATTCAGAAGACACTATTTAATTATAATAAATTTTCTTCACATTCTTTTATTCGATCATTTCTTCTTCTTACGGCGAACTTATCAACTAGGGCACAAGTAATATTGAGAGAGATGTTTCATGAAATGAAGTATTCATTAGTTTCCAGTGACTGTTGCCCTAGCTATAATATTTTTTTTTATCCTATATAGAATCATTTGAACTAAATGAATTAGTTAGAATGTTAATATATAATTCAACTATTACCACGTGCACCTGGCAGATAATTCCTATGCTTTTGTGTAGTTGCAGTTTTGCACAACTTTTCAGAAGTTTAGTTTGCCGATTTGAAGTGTTTTTCCTTTATCTCTATCACGTGGAGTGGCATATATATATATATATATATATATATATATATATATATATATATTATATATATATTATTTATAATATATATATATATATATATATATATATATATATATATATATATATATACTTATATACATATGTTACTTACCACATTTTGATTGAAGTTCTCATTTTACTAAGAAAAAAAATCTTACTTCATTGGCGAAGATCGCTTTTCCTCGTAGATAAATCTCTTCCGCTGATTATTTTCTCCTCCGTTCCCGTTTCCTCACTGAGACATTTCTCGATGCTTTCCTCGCCCCTTTTTCTCTCTCTCCTTCTCCTCCCCCTCCACTTCCCCCCCTTCAAAGGGGCAACCACCGTTAACATAACAATAACAGAAGCAGTAGCGCCCTTGTTAATAATAAACTCGGACAAAAAAACCTTGGGCGGTGGAGACTTATTGAGCGAAAGGTTCTTTGACTTCGCTTCCCCCTACTGTCCACCCCCCTTTTCCCTCCCTCCCCCCTTCACCGCCCCCCCCCCCCCTACCACCTACACCCATTTCTTCCTCATCCTGTTTCCCATCTACCTCTCTACCTCTCCCATGTTTTCTTAACTCCCTCTACTATATACCTTCAACATCCCCGCTACCGTCAGTATCTCCCCTTGCCTGCTTTAAACCCCCCCCCCCCCCCCCCCCCCTCGTAAGAAGCAGTATTATTTTTTGTTTTTTTCCCTAAAGGCTGAGGAACCCATTTCATAGTAATAGGTGAAACTTGGCTAATAGGAGATGGCTATTAAATGTTGATTGTTCATCTACATAAGTATTAAAGGATTGCATTCCCCTGAGCTCTTCAATGGGTGTGAATGGGAAAGCTTTCTTTTTTTCTTCTTTTTCGGGCGTACCTGCCGTCAATGGAAAAGAGAGAGAGAGAGAGAGAGAGAGAGAAGCTCCTTACGCCGTAGTGTCTTATCTTTTCTTTAACGTTATATACGCCCCTTTGGTGCATGCATACTTGAGAATATTTTCGGATATTGGTACAGGGCGTCTATGACCCTGCTACTTGCGTCGTTAGTTATGTATATAAATAAGAAGTTTATATATAAGAAGTTTATATATTTCTTCAGTTCACTCACGCAAATTGTGTATAAAAATTGGAATTATATGTTTCTTTACTTCACTCACACGCTAAATTGTGTATATAAATACAGAAATTATATATTTCTTCAGTTCAGTCATCCTAGTTGTGTATTAAAACACAGAAATTATATATTTCTTCAGTTCAGTCACGCTACTTTGTATCTAAAAATAGGAATTATATATTTTATTAGTTCACTTACACACACACACACACACACACACACACACGAGAGAACATTTTGTGGTAGGTTAATTTTTCATGAATGGTATTTGGACATCAGGGTTGATCTGAGTGTATGTGTGTGTGTGTGCGTGTGTTTGTATAAGAGAGCCTTAGGCACTGATGAATACGTAATTATTGTGTGTGATTATTTATTATGTATGGCGTGCGTAGGGAAACGACTAATGCGTTTGTTTCGCTCTTGCTGTCTTTGTTGTTTGTTGTTTGTGCAACGAAATGCCACATGTTTGTGTGTCGTAATTGCTGGTGGTGATTGGCAGCCTACGGAGGAGATTTATTTAGTGATAGATATTATTTTCTTTTTCTCAGTTACCTTGTCCAGGTGGTCATTTTCTAAGCTGCTAATATTTTCGCATTTGTCTTCAGCTTATGTAGTTGATAGTGTTGTTTTTATGTGTTAGGAATTTTTATTACATCACCACGATTCACATACATCCACTGAGCTACAAATGTCCTTTAATATCCAATTCGCTCTACCTCGGAATTAGTATATTTTCACATATGTTAACCGAAGGGGAATTTTTAAGTTGGTGATAACTTCGCCCTCTCGTGAATTCGAAGCAGCGCACAGAGGAGAAATCAGGACTTCAGTGACGTCTTTGCCGACTCGGCCATGAAGTGAGGTTGTTATTTTCCTTACTTTTCATGTAATTCATTTCTTTTTTTTGTCTTAGAATGTTGTTCTTTGTCCTCAAATTTTTTTTATATTATGTCAGTCTTTTCTATTTCGCTTAAGAATATCCAAGCCGTTATGATATTTTCATATTACTCTTTCCTTTATTTTATTTCTTTATGCAAGTTGGTTACTTAATGGGAGGCGGGGGAAGGGGAGCCAACGGCTGTATATAATTTTTATATAGCAATCACAGGTAATAGTAATGATTGTCTGTGCGCAGGTGAATGTGATATATTATTTTTAGCCCTTTTGTTTTGTTGATCCTGAGGGGGTAGATGGTCGCTAGACACGCACTGCAAGAACTGAGTGTGTAGGGAGGAACCACAAGGTCTCTCTCTCTCTCTCTCTCTCTCTCTCTCTCTCTCTCTTCTTCTTCTTCTTCTTCTTCTTTTCTGTTTTTTTCGCGTGTCAGATTGGTTAGACTTTTCCCTTTTATTATTCTCTAGTTGTCTATTTATAACTTTTTTTTTTAGTTTTTAAGTTATTTTTTATAGTTTATTATTTCTTTTATTTATTTTTTATCCCTCAGATATTTCAAGTCTCGATTTTCGTGCTCTTAAACCAATAAATTGTTCGTCATATTTCATTGACATCTAAGTAGCGATAATTATTGTTCTTGCTGTTGTTTGGGATTTTATTTGTTTTCATTTGTTTAGTTAACTTTTCCTCGCAATAAAACCAGTAGTGGGAGTAAAACTAGTTGTAGTGCTTCTATAAGTGTATTTATACAAGTTCTATAGCGATTTTTTAGTTTTGCCTTTATTAATATGGTTTTTGGTCGATCTTGCCTTTTGTTTTCATAATTCCAGACTATGTTACTAAGTAGTGGTAGCGGTAGTTAATATTTTTTTTTTATTTACCAGATTACCTAGACAACTCACTTGCAATATAACTATTTATTTTATGTTGTCCACATTTCCAGTTAAGTTTGATTTTTTTCTGATTAATCTTCCCGTAATAGTAGCAGGAATAACCAGTAACTTAGAAAAAAATAAATGAATAAAAAATCCCGATGGAGTAAATCATTTCCCCGAAAGTTGGGTGATAGGCGGACGCTCTACCTTCATACATACATACGTGGGTCCAGTAATTGCTAATAGCCGACATAAATAAGTAATGTATGTAATGTCGGTGTTTGGGAATATTCATCACTAGGAACAGCCCATCCTAATTTGCTAACCCCATCCTCCCTCTTACCTCCTCCTCCTCTAGGCCAAGAACCCCATAACGTGCCCTTTACAACATGAGCACGTACGAACGAACACACGTACCGATTCCCCCTAATTTCTTTCCCTTTCCATTTCAGTCCTTATAGTTTGATCGTATGCCTTTGTTTGGGACGCCTTCTTTACCATTCTTTCTTATAAAGTCTCTCTCCTCTCTCCTCTCTCTCTCTCTCTCTCTCTCTCTCTCTCTCTCTCTCTCTCCACCGAATACGTTACTTTTCTTCAGTCTCGATATTTATTGTTCTTACCTTGGTAAGTTCCTGAGTCATTGTTTGATATATTATCATGACCTTCCTAAATAGATTTTTTTTATAAATTGTTCAGCGGACGGATGTTATTATATATAATATATTTTATCTATTCAATTTATCAAGTGCGTTTGTGTTAGTTTCGTTCCTAACATCATATCCACCGCAGTGACATCCATCATAGTCATACAAGGCGTTTTACACTCACCTCCTAAGTGGATGGATGTCACGGTCGCTTTTGTTACCTTCGGTTTATTGTTTGGCCCCTTTTTGTTTTCATCATCATCACCACTACGATCGTCATCACCACCACTACGATCCCCACCGCCAGTATGATCGTCATCACCAGTATGATCCTCATCATCACCACTAAGATCCTTATCACCACTAAGATCGTCATCATCACCAATGCGATCTCCATCATAAGTAGGATCTTCATCATCACCACTACGATCCCCATCACCAGTACGATCTTCATCAACAGTACGATCTTCATCATCACCACTGCGATCCCCATCACCAATACGATCTTCCTCATCACCAGTACGATCTTCATCACCAGTACGATCTTCATCATCACCACTACGATCCTCATCACCATCTGTTTTGATATCTTCATTTGATTGTTTAGCCCTTTTTTTTTTGTGGGGGCCGGGGTTGTTTTCATTCATCACCACTAGGATCCTCAGCACCACCATCACCACCACTATAGGCTCCTCACCACCACCATCCTGCGGGCGTGGGGAGTTTTTCCATCAAACGTCTGTCCGAATGTGGGTTGTGGGGGTGCGAGGCATTGTTCCTCGCCCCCGACAGACATTCGTCATCGTATGATAGAGACAAAAGCTCATTGTTATGTTCGGGGAGAAAAATACTAATATCCCAATTAATGTTTGTAAAAGAAGAGAAATTCATACTGTCACGGTTGAAATACGTTTAATTATTTCCATGTGGAGAGAGAGAAAGAGAAAGAGAGAGAGAAAAATTGTTAGCGAGATTCCGTCCCGACGGTTTACGCACGCCCACCCCCCTCCAAATTAAGAATTAGGGAGTTGAGGAGGACCTGGTGAATTTAACGCGTCTGAAACAGGAAAGAAAATAATGACAGTCTTTATATATATATATATATATATATATATATATATATATATGTGATGTGTGTGGTGTGTATATATATATATATATATATATATATATATATATATATATATATATGTATATATGCTTACAATATCAAACAGTAGATGTGATGTACATGACTTCATTAGATAAGCAATTACACAGGAAAATGATAGGCAGAAATCCAAGCGTTTTCGTCTTTACAAAGACAATGTCTTAGTAAAGACGAAAGCGCTTGGATATCTGCCTATCATTTTCCATATATATATATATTATAATATATATATATATATATATATCTATATATATATATATATATTGTGTGTGTGTGTGTGTAAATAACCCTTGGTCACAAACATTCGTCTGCGTAGTTCATCACTCGTATTCATAAACGTTGCTGTTAATTAATAATGTACTACGTGCGTGTTTAGAGTATAAATGTTGAGAGAGAGAGACAGAGAGGCAATAACAGCAGTGAGAATATTGAGACAAAACAGAGTAATATACTGTATGAACGGAGAGAGAGAGAGAGAGAGAGAGAGAGAGAGAGAGAGAGAGTTGGGCCGAAGATATTGGCGTGTGTAACCCGACGCTTGCTTTTATTGCAGCTACTTCATCTTCAACTGGCGTCTTTGATTACCGGACAAGGGTAATCCCGTCTTAAATTCACGAGCAAGGACAAATAATTGTCCTCATAATCATCAAGTTAATGCTGTGAAGTGACCCTTTTATTTGCGCTCTAGATTAGTGGGAGAGATTGTTGTTCGTTCTTTATACAATAATATCATCCCCTGCAAGGTACGGGCCGAGCGATTTGGCTGAAAACTTTTTTTTTTTTTAGATAACTTCAAAAATTTGATCCGGAATTCTTGGAAATCCACAGCAGTACATCATCCTGAGAGAGAGAGAGAGAGAGAGAGAGAGAGCTAGTGTAGTATCTCATATAACTAGTATTTGCAGCAGTACATCATCCTGAGAGAGAGAGAGAGAGAGAGAGAGAGAGAGAGAGAGAGAGAGAGAGAGAGCTGGTGTAGTATCTCATATAACTAGTATTTTATTTTTCTTTCTTTTTATTACCTCACAGACCCCATTAAGGATCCCACACATTCTCACATTTTAATGCCACCCGGTCTCTTTAAGACGAACACCCCCCTACCCCCAATCCCCACAGTGTATCCTGTGGGAGGGGGCACCTCCCTACCCTCCCCTCGAAACACTACAATAGGCACCCATTTAAAAATTTAACGAATGAAAAACTTATTCGATTGTTTTTCCGCGCGAGGCGAAAAAAGAAGTGCATTTAGAATAGTGAAATATTCGGTGCTCTTCAACTCACAAGTAAGTTTGCCTAATTGTGAATGCATGTACACTTGATGTTCATTAATGTGATTTTAATGGACTGAGATTACAAAGTAGACTATATGTGTGTGTGAGAGAGAGAGAGAGAGAGAGAGAGAGAGAGAGCACTTGTGCCTACGTATATAAGTAATTCTCTGTCCTTTAACTCATGAACTTTGCATTCGAACCCCCGTATTAACTAACATTTCTAATTAATTTTATATATTATGATGTGGATAAATATTCATTGTATGACCTCGATATCGCAAGGGCGTTGTAAGTTTAACCTTTATTCTGGAAGCTTGTGTATGTATGTATGTATGTATGTGTGCTGGATGGTTGTAAGTAATCTGCGATTTAAGATTTATCCTTTGTTCTGGAAGGATTTATATATACATATATATATATATATATATATATATATATATATATTACTATATATCTATATATATCTACTGTATATAGATATATATATATATATATATATATATATATATATATATATATATATATTATATATATATTATGATGCAATTTGAGACCAGGGCTGTTGATGAAAATGTCAAACAGTTTGGTCGGATGTAAAATCGTGATCTTGTTAATATATAATGTTTGTAATGAGGCAAGATAGTTTTAAAAAGTTCGTCTTGCCATTTCGTGATTACCGGTGGGTGGGCCACACACACTCACACACAATTGAATGAAAGGATGAAAACCTGAATCGAATGTTTTAATTTTTCATGGTGACTTCAAACTTGATCCCTGGAAACTTGTTTGTGTCGACTTATTCATGAATAAGGTCTTGCTTTTTTTCCCTCTGAAATCTTATTCTGTATAAATTGATAACTGTAATATTTGTGTTTGATGCCTCACACTTCGTAAAGGGAGCAGTTGTATACTCTTTCTTTGTTTATATGTGGGATCAAGTATTCTTTTATTAGATACATTTTCAAAGCTGTTTCATTTTTCTCGACGATTTTTTTTTTTTCTGTTTCGTTGCCTTTTTGGTTTTCTGAAAAGAAAACTATTGCTCCGGCTTTGTCGATCCGTCTCCACTTTTTTCTGTCCGCCCACAGATCTTAACTACTGAGGCTAGAGGGCTGCAAATTTGTTTGTTGATCAACCCCCTTCCAGTCACCAAACAGACCAAATGGCAGACCTCTAGCTTTTGTAGTTTGTATTTTATTTAAGGTTAAAGTTAACCACAATCGTGCATCTGGCAACGATGTACGCCAGACCACCATGGGGCCGTGGGTAAGGTTTCGGTGGCCTTGATTATACGCTGTGCAGAAAACTCGATGACGCCGAAGAGACTTCGGCGCATTTTTTACTTGTTTAGTATTAAGTTTACAGTGTTCGCGTGCGTGTGTATGTGTTTGTATAATGTATATGAATATTATATATATATGTGTGTGTGTGTGTGTGTGTGTGTGTGTGAAAGTGAAAGACGCACATAAACCCGAAAAAGGAAAGACGAGCGATGCTGGCTGTATCTCAGGCCTGATCTGTCATATCTCACCGTTGGCCGTCTTTTCTGCCGTTCGCTATTCGCGAATCTAAAACATTTCCTTTAAACTTTCGGGGTTGAAATTACTTTTGCATCGTATTGTCAAGAAAGCCGAGGCTGCGTCTGTCAGAAATATTTTATGATGATGTTTTCATATTCCGCTCACAATTTGTTCTTTTAAAAATAGCTTGTTGTGTATTGTGTTTCTCCCCCCCGAATAAATTTGGGAACGGGCCTGATTTCTGTGTTAGATTTTTATATTTTTATCGCATTTTTTTTAAAGTGTCATTATTTCTCTATTATTATTAAATTTACATATTCTCTTTATAAATACCTTTTTTGGATAATACCTTGATATCTTTGCAGATTGGTTTATTAATTTAATTTGTATCGGTTATGCATATATATTGTAGGGGGCCTAATTATAGATATCCGGTTGACTAAGGCTGGCTTTTATTCATATATACGTAATCTGTCATAAATGATTTACTTCCGGTCTATTGTGGATGAAAGTCTTATTATTCAGATGTTATTGTGTACATTAATCGTTAATCATTAATCATTCATAGCTTCGTTATACTTTTGAATGTTGTTAGGGACGGCAATTCTTTTTCTGTCCTCTATTGTCAATTATTTCCGTTCTTCATTTCCTCTTGTTCCTCTCGAAGTCCGTCATTGATTCGTTTGTTTTATTTTTCATTACTTCCTTTTATTTATATGAATGAATATTTCGACAATATTCCTTCTCCTTCGGTTATCAGCAAGTCTTCCTGATGAGTTTGCTAGACCCTGCCTTTTTCCTCCTGAGTTGCAATCCACCGCAGTTCGATAACTGCCACGTACATAATTCACCAG
Organism: Macrobrachium nipponense; assembly: GCF_015104395.2. Taxonomy (NCBI): domain Eukaryota; kingdom Metazoa; phylum Arthropoda; class Malacostraca; order Decapoda; family Palaemonidae; genus Macrobrachium; species Macrobrachium nipponense. The sequence continues at coordinate 25,006,936 of NC_087200.1, forward strand.
TTAGGTCAACAGGGGCACGGCAATGAATGTTACTAGATTTGTTATTAATCGTTTCGCGCCCCTGGGATCGACCCCAGGGACTCTTGACCGTTGAGGCGAGGTTGATGGTTGAATTTGTGATCTTTGAAGTGGATTTTCTCTCTCTCTCTCTCTCTCTCTCTCTCTCTATAAAAATATATATATATATATATATATATATATATATATAGATATATATATATATAATATATATATATATATATATATATATTACCAGGATCATTTTTACCCCGCTCAGTAAATTGGCATTTATCTCTAACCAGAGGTTCCTTCTCTCTCTCTCTCTCTCTCTCTCTCTCTCTCTCTCTCTCCCTCTCTCTCTCTCTCTATCTCTCTTTCTGTGTGTGTGCGTGCGTGTGTGAAGCATCTCCCCCAACTCTAGTATAGCTCACTTCAGTCACATACTTTTCTTTTATGAAAACCCTACTCAGGAAAGGGGGAAAAATGAGAGAGAGGAAAAAAAAAAAAAAGGAAAAAAAATCCTTATTTTCTGGTTCACGCTTGTTATGCGTTTGACATAAAATAGGTCATGGTAAGAATTGGCCAAGGGTCGAGTGAATGATCTTACACTTAGGTAAACTCTCTCTCTCTCTCTCTCTCTCTCTCTCTCTTCCTTCCTCCTGCCTGGGCTCACTCCTCATTCCCATAACAACTGATTCCACCCCTTATCCTCCTCCTCCGTCGTTCCCATGTCACCCCTCTCCCTCCCCCCCACTAACCCCTGCCTCTCCCGCTTCCCCTGCATAAGCCTTGAGTTGTATTTGTATCTATGATATTGTTATATATTGTTATTCTCCGGTCGTCAATATTATTAAAGGACGTGCCGTACAGCGCTTAGGCAGAACCTCAGAAATACAACGTAGACTCCCCACTGGATATATTTGCTTATTCTTTATCGTATTTTGTGCCCGTTTGTATAATGTTTATAAGATATTTTAGTACATTTATATATATATATATATTATATATATATATATATATATATATATATATATGTAAATTTCGGTATACATTTTCTGTCTTCTTTCTTCGAAAGGAGAATGATAGAATTTTGAATAATTGGCTTTATCGATGTTCATATATCCATATATTCTATATTGTAGTTAATGCTATGATAAAAAAAAACTGTTTCCGTTCGTATATTTATTTCCTTTCTTTCTTTTTTTTTTTTTTTTTTTTTTTTTTCTTTTTCTTTCTTTCTTTCTTTAACCGAGAGGGAAATTTTGACACGAACCGAAGTTAAAAATTGGAATGGGAAATAAATTTTTTCCCACTTATTGAATTGGTCGACCTGAATTTCTTGCAGGGATGACTATAATATTATATAGTCAGCGCGGCGGAGAGAGAGAGGTTCAAGTTGGGCATTACTTTTCGTTTCCTTATTTATCGTTTACTCTCAATGATTCCGTTTTCCTGGTTCTCGGTGAACCATCACTATTGTAACGCCATATTACAACTGGAACACCTTTTTATGAAGCGAAGACGTTTTATGAACACAAGTGCTAAAAAAAACACGTTTTTAGTTTTTCTCTTTCAATGTTTATGACATGAACGTGGATATGATCGGTCATACCTCACTAAGATATTTTCCATGTATAGCTGCCTTGTATATTTGAAATAGCAGCTTTATTAATGACGTTACAATTTCCGATATAAAATTAGATCCAAGTATACATACAGTTACCGCCAAGTGCATGGGTTCTACAGTATTATCATGTTTTGTAACTAATGTATATCTTTCGCAGTGGTTCCATAATTGTTAACAGCTACTAAATATATTTAATGTTAATGTTGCAGTTATTCTGAATATACAGATAATAACCTGAGTAACATTTTAAATAAAACTTAGTAACGTTATATCAAGCTTAAAGATTCCATCCCGTAGGATGTCATCTAATGTTCTATACAGTGGCTGTGACCCGCCATAGTCGACTGACCACCAGATGCATAATGCACATGGGATTTTAACTGAACGTGCCTCAAAAAAAAAAAAAAAAAAAAAAAGCGTTCCTGATCGCCCGGTGATCGAATCCGGGGCCACGTAGGACTAGTCCCAGGACACTTCTATATATATATATATATATATATATTATATATATATATATATATATATATATATATATATATATAAGTGATCAGTATTTATCTAACATTGGTTCATTTCCGGAAGCCGTTTTGAGTTGCAGTCAGTTATCCCATGGCCATCTGATCTGTTATTCTTTTTTTTTCTTCTTCTGTCCCCTTCACCGAGACGTCTCCCCTATACCCTCCCACGCTTCCCATCCATCCAGAAAGCCAGTGAGAGGTTGACGGATGGATGGGGATGGCTTTCAACTCCACCGTCTAATCGTAATGTCTCTTCCACAACTAAGTGTGTCTGCGCCGTCGGACAGAAGCACACAAAGTTCCTTAATTTTCTCTTCTTTCGGAGAATGCGGCCAATTGTGATTTAATGCTTGGTTGATTGATCTCCTAATGGAAGGAAAGTACAAGGGAAGGAAGAGGAGGGGGGGGATAGAGTAAGGAGAGGGAGAATATTCTCAGACGATCGTTTTGGTCCCTCTGTAACCACCACCCCCCCACCGTCCCCCCCCTCCTTACCCCCACCGTCCAATGAGGACGGTTATTCACTCACGGCAATCTACTGATGGATGTCGGTGATGTCTGTCAACGCATGGATTGCCACAACAAACCGTCCCAATTACAAATGCATCCCTGAATGTGTATGTGGGCGTTTAAGCACGCCCGCGGGAAGAGAGAGAGAGAGAGAGAGAGAGAGCATTAAATTCATCTATACATCATTTATGGAATCACTGCCTACAAGCGCATGAAATCAAAATTATTTTCCAGGCTCCTTGGAGCAAAGATGTATGCGATCGTGAGATTGTTTCACTAATCTTCATTTGATTTCCGGGCTCTTGCGAAGAAGCCCTATCGAGGCAGCCTTCCTCCTGCTGGTTGAGGAGAGAGAGAGAGAGAGAGAGAGAGAGAGAGAGAGAGAGAGAGGAAGAGGGAGTAAGCGAAGGAGGAGAGAAGGAAGTTGGTGGTGGTGGTGGTAGTGTCAGGGAAGGTTTTGGTGGGGCTGGAGTAGGAGTCCCCTCCTCCTCCGTCTCCCTCTCCCTCTCCGTCTCCGTCTCCCCCCCATCCCCCGACTGTAGAACAATAAGAGAAGTAATTTATATCAGTCAGAAGAGAATACGATGATGAAGTGAGGCGCGCCATGACGCAGCAGTGCGCGGGAAAACCACCCCTGGAATTGCATTAGCGATTCTATTTTGTTTTGTCGATCGCCCCCATTCATCCTCCCAACGAAACGACGGCCACGCTGTTTATAATTCGCCTTATTATTCCTATTCTATGTTATCTCCGGCCATGAAATGAAGATTTCTCTCTCTCTCTCTCTCTCTCTCTCTCTCCATTGTGTGTCTAATTCTGAATTACTCTTGAATGGCTGAATAAAGTCTTTAACGAGATTAGAATAACTGTGTCTCACGCACCGACACACGCACACACACACACACAAAAAACGCCTCCTCTCTCTCTCTCTCTCTCTCTCTCTCTCTCTCTCTCTTATTCAGGTCAAAAGAATGAAATGTATTCCAATAATATAATAGCAATATGCTAATTACAGCTTTGACATTCGCTCCCTTTTCATATGGTAACTTTGAATGACCGGCAGGTAAGGTTTTATCAAAATTATAAGAATCGAGGAGGAGGAGGAGGAGGAGGAGGCTGGGATTCAAGGGTAGGTTCAGGCCCCCTCAAATGGGATAAAGGAGTAATATTCATGGGTATAATACCTGTCCTTTTCTCTCTCTCTCTCTCTCTCTCTCTCTCTCTCTCGTCAGTCTGTACATCGCGCGTGCAGACACACACACACACACACACTCCATTATCTCTGACTTCCATGACAATGCGCATAACTCTGTTGGGATAATTTGAATAAATGTCAAGGGCTATTATTTTGACCGCGGAAAAGGGCCAGCAATTTTAATATACGCACATTCAGCAAAATGTCGTGAATAGTATGATGATGTCTTTGTAAAGGCAATGGGAAGGAAGGAAGGAAGTAAAGAAAGGAAGAAGGAGGAAAAAAAAAAGGACAGGCAGGATATGAATCACAAGGCAAAGAATGGATATCAGAATTCTTTAATCAAGCTTCCATCTCAATTTTTTTTTATTATTTTTTTTTCTTAACATCCCCTGCCATGAGCAAATTGACCGAATCGTGTTCTTGTGTGGGATTTTGGCTAATGTGTTGCGGTGGAGTGAGTGGTTGTTTTGGGGATCAGGTAATGGAATTGCTAAATTGTAGCATAAGAAATAAAAAATGGGAAGGCACTGATCTGAATCATTCTGACAACACCAGGATTTCTCCTTTTATGCATTTATTGATATTATCATAATATTTTCCAGAACAGTCCTCCAGTTCATTTTTTGTTTCTTTTTTTTTTTAATTGTGTGGCCCGTTTCTGCATAACATCAGGCGAACCTTTATTTAGATGCATCTGGTTTTGTACCTTACCAGTAAACCACATCTGTAGTATATTAGGAAATTATTCATTGAACAGTCAATAAGAAAATGGACCGGGGATCTTACAGAAGTCTGTGTGTACTAATGTGTAACTGGCTTTGTGTTGTATTACTTTACGTTAAGTAAGCAAACCTTGTGTTGTAGGCAAATGCTTTTTTGTTGTGCAGGTTCACCCGAGTCTATTATTATATATAGTTTAATTGGTTTATCATATTTGTTGTTCCTTTTCCTATTATCTTATATACATCCTTTTCGTTGTCTATGTACTTTTTTCTTACTGTGCTGCTCTCCTTGTTGGAGATAATAATAATAATAATAATAATAATAATAATAATAATAATACGTGGTTAGTACGTAATTCACGCAAATACACATTTAGAACTGTTTAATTAATTATTTGATTATGCCCAAATCCAAAAGCCATAATCTTCGACCTTTCAGCAATCTGCAGCATAAACTTTCGTTTGATTTCCTGTCCTGAAATGACTGAGGCACGACGGCCTTATAAAACAATTGTTCGTTTTGTGGTTTGACGTGTGTTTAATATTTATATATTTAATTGTCTTGGAAGAATTTTTTTGGAAATAATTCTCTAATACCATTACTGGAGCGAATCACCGCCATTGTGTTATCAGATCCATCGTCATTGTCCACTTCTTTTTCTTAACCCTCGGAGAAAATGATTATTTCGTTCTCATTGTGCATAAATTAATTGTCTCGACAACAAAAGGGCTGAAATTTAGAGTGGGGAGCCGTGTTCCCTCGGAGCTTTTTCATTCCCAATTAGCGGATTTTCTTTACCGCCTTCTTCTTTTTTTCACATCGTCGAGAAGCGTTTAGTTACGATAAAAGATGGATGGCGCGAATATCCTCCTTCTCTTGTGTCTACTCGTGAAGAAAACGAAGAAAAAGAAGAAGAAGAAGACGATGATGCATATTCCGAGAATTAACTTTGCGTATTATGAATCCGATTCTGACATTTCTTTTGCATCGGAGAGATGCTTTTCAGGAGCTCACTCGGGAAAGCTGCTGTGGATTTGAATGTAGCCTTTTCATACACTTGACTTTGAACCTACAGCCATGATTTTCACTGAGCGGAAGAGCTTAATGTAATACCAGAGAGAGAGAGAGAGAGAGAGAGAGAGAGAGGCGTTTAGAGTGTCATTGTAGTCATGAAAGGTCACCAAAATTATTTTTTCTGTCATTCACTTAAGGATTCAGTATCTCATTCAGGTCCGTTCCCTGAACCGCGTGTGTGTTTCTCTCTCTCTCTCTCTCTCTCACTTTATCTTTATCTCATATTCTGTCTCCTCCTCCTCCTCCTCCTCCTCCTCCTCCTCCTCCTCACCCCAAGTGTACCTACCTTATTTCCATGCGCCTCCTTCTTCGATCACCGCTCCATCACCGCCAATCAAACCTAGTTATCTCTAGAGCATTGAGCGCGCACGAGCGCACACGCTCAAATATTTATTTTCTTAGGTACATGCGTGACGTCTGAGCGAGAGAACAGGAGTAGGAGTTTATTCGGCGTTTTACTTTGAACGTTATTTCGACGGAAGAAATGTTTGGCATTCTGATGATGTGTATGATAGCAGTTTTGTTTACTCGAGAGAAACTATGTCAGAGACGCAACAGCAGTAAATATATTATTATTATTATAATATTAGCGGTTGTCAAAGTTCAATTATTTTAACTGCGACAGAAAGCGTGTGTGTGTGTGTGGGGGGGGGGGGGGGGGGGGGGGGGTGTTAGGTTCTTTTCGTTAGATGATTTGTAAAGCATATATTGAGATTTACCGATATGTATGGGAAAAATTTATTTTCAAGTCATGGATTCTCTTCCAGTTATATTTTCCCAATGTGATGTGTAAAAGAAATATGAGAGAGAGAGAGAGAGAGAGAGAGGAGGTTAGATAGATTGGGCCATCAGCCACAACAATAGACTGGTAATTCAAGTAGAGTAATTTCACGCAGTTCGCACACATGCTTGATTCTTCCCTTCCATAATAGAGAGAGAAAGTCGGTTTTAAGCCGTATGCATAATAGGTCGAACTAGGATGGCATCTATCACCATCTCATTCGAACGTGAAATTATTCTAAATGTTTGCTTGGCAGAAGATGATTGGAAGTCGATCCAGTGTACAGAAGAAGAAGAAGAAGATAAGTAACCCCTACCCTTCCAACCCCCCCCCAACCTTTTCCTCAGCCATCCATGGCGGGGAAAATAATTCAGTGATTATCTGTCTGTCGGAAAGATTTGAATGGCGAATCACCATGACAGTTTAATCTCTGCCATGGGACGGTTTGCAGATGTTACCTAATTATTTCAAACTAATTGTTTTATGAAGTGCAAGCCGTGATCTTTGCAATGTAGGGTTGGTAAATGATGCCGCTTCAAAGAGCTTTTATTTTTTATTTATTTATTTTTTCATAACTGGACAAGTGTCCGAAGCCTTATGATTCAGAATGTATGCGCCATATAGTCCTCTTTGTTCGTAAAATGATGAGACATTTTTCTTATGAACGGCCATTAAACAAATGGGAGTGATATATGTTCAAAACAGCTGTCATTTTTTTAACTCGAATGTTAATATTTCTTCAGGTCACTTAGATTCACTGTCATGTTTTCTTTGGAAGATCACCGGTTTGTATGTGTGTGTGGAGAGAGAGAGAGAGAGAGAGAGAGAGAGAGAGAGAGAGAGAGAGAGAGAGAATGTGTATACACACGCACGATTCTCTCCCATTTTTTCCATATCTAAATGTAAGACTAAATTGTAATTTACTGCAAGGGGGCTCACAGATATCTGCGCTGTCCCATCTCCACGTTAGGTTAAATTTGCATATTTTTCATATAATGCAGATTTTAGATCATATTTCCGTCATATTCGATATATGACGGGTATGGAAAAATGCTTCAGAAATGCAATTGGAATTGTGTAGTAGGGTATACGAGCCTAATATATATCTTGCGTTGTTATGTGAAAGGCTTGATTGATTTTTTTTTCTTTTTTGGAGGGTCCTCTCGAGTCGTGTGCATGTAAAAGGGAAAGGAACATAATTATGTCTATACCATAACAAACATGCAAGCTTACATACCGTTGAGTGATGACTGGGAAAGATTAGCACATTTTTGTGTAAATTATATATCTAGGCGTTTGTGTCTGTCTGTGGTTCTGGCGATTTTTTTTATAAATGTTTATTTTTTTATACCGAGTCATTGTTATACTAACTAATTTGGGTCGTTGTTATACTAACTAATTTGGGTCGTTGTTATACTATCTTGGGTCATTGTTGTACAAACTAATTTTTGTGGTCATTTTTGGGCGTAACTTGCTCTACCTAACTTGGGGTCATTGTTTAATAATAAGTAAATTTTGGGGTTTTGGGTCATTTGTCGTACTAACTATTTCGGGTCATTGTTATACTAATTTAACTTATCCTGTTTTCCTACATACGGAAATTTTATAAAACTTACTAGAATAGGCAGCCTCTCGTTTTTGGTGCTTATCGAAAAGTATCCACTAAAATGCCAAAAGAAAAAAAAAGTTGACTAATTACAGCCAACGGAGAAATTTTAGATAACGTAAACAAGAGGCTAAGAATAACGATAAGAAATAAAAGCCTTGTTGAATTTTATCTGTCGCGCAAGAAAGGTGGTCAACACTTTTTATCGATTTTTTTTTCCTCTTTCACGATTCGGGCAGTTGCTGAAAAATTCACTTTTCAATCAAGTGTTCTGGTGAGTTACAATACTTGGCTCAGAATTTATCTGAGGGATTAAGTTCATCAGTCGAGTTTGACTTTTTTTTTTTTTTTTTTTTTTTTTTTTTTTTTTTTTTTTTTTTTTTTTTTTTTTTTTTTTTTTTTTTCTTCTCTTTCTTTTTGCGCCAGATATAATTTCTTTTTTTCTCACACATGCACAGAAAATTTATTGTATTGAATACATTCCATAATGTTGTTATGTATTGTTTTCTCTCTTGATTTCGGCCTTTTAAGTTGAAAACTTGAAATAAAAATTTGTTGCGTGGAAAATTGAATAACTTGAATGCTCTGCAGACATTGAAATCTTACAAAGGATTCTCCTTTACAGGCCCAAATTTTGATTGAAGATTAAAAAATTTAATGGTACAAAAAAAAATGATCCCCTCCCCCCCAAGTGAGAGGTGTGATTAAATGTTAATATGGAAAACAAGTTTTATGTTTCTGTCTTATTCTCCTCAGTCTTCTTCCCTTTGTTTCGCCGTATGTTAAAGATTCTCTCTCCTCTCTCCCTCTTCTCGTCCTCTCTCTCTCTCTCTCTCTCTCTCTCAAATCAACCTTTGTCTGTGGTCAGATGAAAAAGTAGAAGAATCATAATTAAAGGAAAAAAAAATATCGGTGGGTTGTGGTCACCATGTGATGTCTTTCCCGATCCAAAATATGACGGAGGTCCTTCCCGCTGAGAGTCTTTCCAGCTGTTTCTTTTTAAGGGGAGCAACGTATTAATTGTTGTCAAATGTCATCATGAAATCGTTATAAGGACTTCCCTTGAGCAGCTGTCTTTTCTCTCATTCCTGACTCCTGGAGATTTTTCTGGGCTACCTATATATATATATATATATATATATATATATATATATATATATATATATATATATAATATATATATATATAGCTGGACTACTGTTAGTCCTAGAAAGCTTGTAACTTTTCCTGAATCATAAAATATCTCCGCTAGATACCATCAAGTTTTAATGAGGTTTCCTTGGTTGTAGTTGTGTTAATGTGCACAGAACAATGCGTAAGTGATAAAGTTTATATATATATATATATATATATATATATATATATATATATATATATATTATATATATATATATATATATATATATATATATATATATATATATATATATATATATATAATATATATATATATATAAAACTTTATATAAAATAGTATATATAAAACCACTATACCAACAGAGACTTACTGCTACACCTACATATACTTTGTATGTGTATACTCTTGTGAGACTCATCTGTCCATATTTTACCAGTGAAGAGGGCCACTGAAGGAACGAGCTCGATATATACTATACGGTTACAACGTTTAAATAGTATTTTATATTGTGGTATGACAGTAAAAGACATTATATATATATATATATATATATATATATATATATATATATATATATGTATCTTTTTTGTGTGTGTATGTATGTATGTATGTATATATACAAAAGTTTGGAACGTGATAAATACATAAATAAAGGTATAAGCCATGAAAGAAAGTTAAACACGTCGAAAGATCTTGCAACTACCCTATTGTTCAACTTTCCTTCGTGGCTTATACCTTTATTTATCTACTATATATTTATATATATTATATAGTTATATATATATATATATATATATATATATATATATATTTATTTTATATATTTATATATTATTTGCATGTCCATCAAAATATTTCACATTACTGAAATCTTGCGCAACGTGACATCAATGAACATGTGTTCTTTTCCTTGCGTTTCAGATTCGTACCAGGCCCAAGTGCAAGCAGCCTGGCAGAAGAGTTGGAACCAGACGCAGTCGCTGTTGCAGAACTTGAGGTTTCGAGAACGAGGGCCACTGAAGTCATGGCGGCCTGAGACTATGGCCGAGGCTATTCATGCAGTCCTCAAGGAGGGACTCTCACTGTCACAGGTAGGAGGGAGGGAGAGAGAGAGAGAGAGAGAGAGAGAGAGAGAGCAGAGAATTCTTCTTAAGGATGGAAAACTGAAAAGTCGAGAGAGAGAGAGATTCTCATTCCGGAGGTTGGAAAACTGGAAATGAGAGAGAGAGAGAGATAGAGAGAGAGATGATTCCTTCTTAATGATGGAAAATCTGAAAGAGGAGAGAGAGTGAAGAGGAGAGAGAGAGAGAGAGAGAGAGAGGTGTGGTATGGGTGAAGAAGGCCGGATACGAGAGGTCGTTTATGATTTTGCTGATTCAATAATGTTTCACTTCCATCTGATGTAAATTGATGTAGTTTTACTCGAGGACAAGCATGACCTCTGCAGTTACATTCTACCTTTTAAGTGCATCTGTGCAAAAAAAAAAAAAAAAAATCGACATAATTCATTGAAGTCAGACATTTGTCCGAAATAAAGAAAAATCACTGCTATAGAATGAGCCATTTTCTTGTAGTGTTTTAGTGTTTTACATTCAATGAAGTTTACTAAAACACTTTCCTTGAATATTTCAACTAAAACAGTCAGTGTCCTTTAATGAGATATCTTTTTAAAACACTTTCCATTGGAAGCCTTTATTAAAACTTCAGTTGACCATGACTTTGAGTCACTTGTTTACCACGTGAATACATTTATTGAAACGTCGTCACTACTCCGCAGGCTGCTAGGAAATACGACATCCCCTACCCGACTTTTGTCCTGTACGCCAACCGCGTGCACAACCTCCTGGGTCCCTCGCAGGAACCGGGCGATCTGAGACCCAAAGGCCGCGGGAGGCCACAGAGGATCCTCTTAGGATCATGGCCAGAGGAACAAATCAAAGGAGTCATTCGCGCCGTCGTCTTCAGGGACACCTCTGTGTTCAAGGACGAGCATAAGGTGGGCGCCAAACCGAAGGTATCTATCTATAGTCTGTGTTTTTTTAACTCTTCTTCAATAAGACATCTCATCAACCTCATCTTCCATCAAGACAGGGGTCGCCATTCTGGCTAGGATTCTATTCTTACTTTCTAATTACTGTTTGGTTTTCATCAGTAATTCATGTCACTGATTAACGAGTCCGGTAGGAGCTGTACCATTTTTCAATTGGCTGTATTTATATTATGTTACCTTAAATATATATATTATATATATATATATATATTATATATATATATATTACGTATATATATTCACATTAGAATCCTGTAGGTACTGTTGGGAATACAAAGTTTTTTTTTTCCGTTCAGCGGAAAGACAACGTACGCAATAATATTTTTTTTTATTTTTTTTTTTTTTTTTTTTTTTTTTTTTTTTTTTATTTTTATAAATGTTCAATGTTAATTTTGAATTATTTACTGTTCGTTTCACCTAAGCTTGCAATTCTTTTTTTTTTCTTCATTGTAATCATTCTTATAGATTTATGTAGAGTACTTCACTTTATCTCACCCAACCTCACACTTCAGATGCAATATACATCATGCATGAAATACTGAATTAGTCTTTAAGTGTTCACTTTTGACTCCCTTGATATCACAGTATATTAGAATATATATGTTTTATATGCATATATAATTTATATATATATATATATAAATGTGAATGTTCTCATCACCATTTTGGCACTTTTTTAAAACTTGAAATATCTTCACTTAAATGTGTACTATATATCTTAACAACCTGTAGATTTTAACCAGTCGCGTTATAATGAATCTTGGTATTTCCTATTGTAGAATGTTGTTCAATGTATGCTTCTTTGTATTCTTTTTTAGGAGAACAAACATCCACCGACTCCCAAGTTGCACCGGGTTAGTATTTGCATGCATACTCTTTCTGTTGTTTTTTATTTCTTTGTACTTCAGATAATGTATAGTGCAGAATATCATTTGAAATACTTATGTTCTGAAAAGGTCAAAGAATTAGCCCTGGTTGCAATTGAGAACCTAAAAGTCATGTTAACGGCCCTTCCTTGGTTGTTTGATAGCAAGCATTGTAGTTTGTAATAAAACTAGTCGTATTCACACACGGGGCAAGTGATATTTTCAAGCTCTCAAAGTGAAATAGTAAAAATTCTAGCAATATCTTTATAGTAATTTCACATTTCCTTTAAAAACTGAGGGAGAACAATGTTCTCAATATTTTAACAAAATTTTCTGTTTTCATTAAATTCTAATTCATGTACCCTTTTTTCCAGGATGATCCAGCTGGTCAGCTTTGAGACCCAATGGCCCTGCAATGCCTGGCACCCCTGGAATTTTGCCTCTTCTTCCTCCAGGCACTCCTGACAATGGCAGCTTCTCCACAGCTCCGAGTACCCCTGCACCCACTACCCCAGCACCAAACACCCCTGCCCCAAGTACCCCAGCTTCCAGTACTCCTGCTCCCAATACTCCTGCGCCTAATACACCTGTCCCTAGTATCCAAGGACCAGGGACATCTGCACCTACTACCCCTATCCCAAATACCTCAGGACCAAATACTCCAACATCATCTGCACCTGTGGCTGCTCCCTTGACTCCATCAGCACCAACTCCTAACCCATCTACTCCAGCTCCTTCAACTACACCCGCACCATCTACTCCTCTTCCTATACCTTCTACATCACCGACCGGATTGACGCCAGTATCTCAGCCATTGACCACCCCACCGACCCCAGGAACTACAGCAACTCCAGGAAATACAGCAGCATCAAATTCTGGCAGTCAAGTAGCCAGTCCGGCTTCAAATGATTCTCGCAATGGAAATAACTCTGCAGTGAGCTGTGCTTCTCCATCATCAAGCAGCGCTAATGGTGCTGCCAGCCTTCAGACTCCAACATTAGTATCAAGCTCTAAGTCATCACCGGTTTTTAATACTGCTAATACATCTGCTAATAACAGTAATGTGAACTATTCTAACAATGGGGCTATGTCTGCAGAAAGTCCCAAACAGCAGATGTCAGCATCACAGCAGCAGGCACAACAGCAGCAACAGCAGCAGCAGCAACAACAACAACAACAACAGCAGCAGATGCAAAAGCAGCAAGAACTTCAGCAGCAACAGCAACGTCAACAACAACAGCAGCAACAGCAGCAGCAGCAGCAGCAGCAGCAGCAGCAACAACAACAACAGCAACAACAGCAACAGCAACAACAATATGCACTTCAACAACAAATGCAGTATCAGCAGCAGCAGGCCAAAGTCCAGCAGTTACAGCCACCTGCTCAGCGGCTGCCTCAAGCACCTCATCTACAAATGCAGCAACAGCTACAGCAGCTTCAACAACCTCTTCATCCACAGCGCCATCAGTTGCCACATCATCAGCAGTCACTCCCACAGCAGAAGCAGATTCCTCCTCGAGTGCCACTGCAGAGTCAGCAGCAGCCACAGCGTCATTCTCAGGCTCCTCAGAATCATCACCGTCAAGCACAGTCCAATCAGATTGGAGGGTTACTGCCCACAGGATTGCCCCCATCATTAGCTACTTCTTTAAATTCCCCTGTTCATCTAGCTCGATTATTTGGTGACACAAGTGTCCCACATCCTTTTTCTGGTCACCAGTCTCAGCATCCTCAGGCCCCAATTAGTCCTTTCCACCCTGGGTTTCCCAGGCATCCTCACCCTTCAGCAGCCATGCAAGTGTTAAGTGCTATGAACAGCTTAAGCCCTCACGGATCTCGAATGAATTCTGAAGAACCAGAGCCGTCTCCCGAAGCCATTTTATTTAGTAAAATAACAAATCCGCTCGGTAATCAAGGCCACAGCAGTGGTGAGACTAATGCAAGGCCAAGTCCAGCACATAATCAATTTGAAAACCACGGAGACTCCTCCTCGAGTCTCTCAGGATTAGTTGAGCGTGCATCAATGATATATCGCGACGGTCTTGATGCTATCAAGTCTGAACCAGAACCTATTTTAAATTAGGTTGAATTTTCATTGGTCCCAGAAAGCAGGTTAATGAGATATGCTGACAGACTATACGCAGATCTGATTCTGTGAGTTTAAACATTTCCCAAGTTAACTGTTGTGTGACGTGAACCTTGCGAGTGTTACAGTATACTTATGAATATATTTATACTGTATGTAATATTATGTATAGGGACCATACTCTTTATGGAACATTTTGCACTTTTTTTTCTAAACTTGTACATAACTTATATTAGAAATGTAGCTTTGCATCACCTTTTGTCCATTTCTTTTGGGCATTACCTCAAAGTGAAACTCACTCATCTGCAATGTCACTGTACAAACTGGACATGCCAATATTCCCTTTGTGTAAATAGTTATTGTGATGTGTATGTACCTCATTGTGTCACCCAAGCACCCTTCAGTCACAACCTGAAGAAAGGAATTGTATACCTTCCACAAAAGGTATTATTATTGCTTTACTTGTTAGTTCATAGATAAGGTATAAAAAAAAGTAGACCACGGTATAGCACTTGGTGAAATAGTATTCATTTATTTTGTGAAACCGAAAATATCTTTGCCTTACCCTTAAAATGTACAGAAATGGCAAAGTAGGCTAGGCCCCCTACATAATCCCAGTGTTGAGTCACTTCTGTATCCCAAGACTTTACCTTCTTGTATATCATTGCATGTGAAGGTGTACGGTATTCTTACCAGGAAGGAGATGCAGTACTACTGATATGATTTCATGTCTAGATAGTGAGAAACAAAGTGGGTTTTATACCAAATGCTGTAAGGATTTTCGAATCTTGTGGTAGCAAGTGTGTTGTATTATCTAATGTAGTACATTTCATTAGCGGTATTAAATCACAGTA
Source organism: Macrobrachium nipponense (assembly GCF_015104395.2). Taxonomy (NCBI): domain Eukaryota; kingdom Metazoa; phylum Arthropoda; class Malacostraca; order Decapoda; family Palaemonidae; genus Macrobrachium; species Macrobrachium nipponense. The sequence goes on from NC_087200.1 coordinate 25,021,967, forward strand.
CTCTGATTTAAGCATGAAGGGTAATTTATATTTCATTGTTATTGATACTTGTTGATTATGTAGGTGAAGTCCTGTATTTAGTTTCTAATTACTGATCTAAGATTTGTTGTTCTTAATTTCCAATTGACTTATAATTATATACAATTATATAACCAAAGTATACATGATAGGCTAAGGATATTTTAATACTTAAAGAATTAAGATGTGCCCATACAATTAAGAAAGTGAAATGTTGCACCAGTCAGTGTTCCTTGCTACTCTGCTTCGCCCTCTGTTAGTATCATGTACCAAGGACTGCCAAGTGATGGAACTAATTGGAGAGTAGAGAGATCCGTGTTTCAACACTGAATGACTGAATCTTAGAGTAGATGTTACCAGTATATTATGAATTAAAATAAAAAAAATGAATAAATATAGCAGCAGAGAGTCTGGCTCGGAAACACGTTTTGGTGTTTTTCCTCCTCTTTTCATTCTCTCTGCTTATTTTTATACTTCTGTGAACATTTTTTTATTTAGGAATTTTTTTTTCCTACCGTTACGGTTCCCGAGAACTCCGGGAGACATCTCTGTACTTCTTGATTCCTGAAACTATTACATTCCCGTTCAGATTTTCTGCTGCATGTATACCAATATCTTAATCTAGGTTTTATGTTTCATTATAGAGCACTAAATATGCATTTCTGTAAGTATGATAACTTTATGCTGTTATTTATGTTAGTGATATCCCATAATCCTCCCACAACCCTCAGGCTGCTATTGGAATTTTTTTTATTTTTTTTTAATATCAATAATTTGCATAGTACAGTTAGCAAAAATTCCATATAAGGTTCGATAGAGTATAATTATGATTACAGACTTTTAACTAGGTCTCACATGTGTAGGACTTAGTCTTTTAACATTTTTGGAATTGTCCCACACAAAAGGAAACACTGATTTTCATTATAAAAAAAAATGATGTAGGAAATGAAAGACGATAATAGTAGTCTGACTAGATAATCAGAATAATAAAGATAATAGTTGGCCATTTGTATATATAACACTTCAGTGAAATTTTTTTGGCCATGTGACAGGGAAGGCCACACGGCCACCGTCACCCGTGGATGACAATGTGTGTGTGTGTGTGTGTACGTATGATTGTATGTGCATGTATAGTAGCTTGACTGTGGTGCCTCAGAGTATATCACTGCTGGGCACTGTAACTTGTCATCCAGCTCCATGTATTACTGCTGTATGCATGTCTTGTTGGTATTTGTATTGTGGTTGGTAAATATAGCTTGTCAGATCACAAATCTGCTTCAGAAAATGTAATACTGTAATTAAAAAAAGATATATATCTTTAAATCATCCCCTCAAAATCTCTCAACCCCCCAAAAAAAATTCAATTTAAAAGTGGTTCTTGCCTGTATTTGTGAAATCCATGTAGACAAGATAGACCAACTGGTAGGTTATATTTTGGCCCCTGTGCCATAGGGAGGGAAGCGCCTGTAGATGCTCTAAATAAATAAATGCTATCTCAATTAAAAATTTTATTTGAATCCTTCATTTATTTATGGTATAGTATTCTATATTTGTAAGAAAGTTGCTTAGCAAGGCACAGTTGACAGTTGAAATATTGTTAATTTACCGTTGACAAAAGATTTTGGAGTAAAGCTATTATAAGGAGAGTATAATTTCTGTAAAAGATGACATTGTTATCCGTCCCACCTTACCAAGGTGGTGTTGAAGTGAAGAAAAGAGACCTTTGGATTCACCGATGCCATGATTCTCAAACGTATATGCTTCTTGATTTTGATTAGCCATAGAGTTTAGTTTTACAGTAGGTGAAGGAGAAAAGCGTTAGCGTCAAATCACTGTTAACATTCAAGTACTTAATTATTGATGGTAGGTATGTCTTCCCTCGGGCCTCGGTGCATTTTCAGTTGCGTATTTTGCCACCAGGGTTGCTAGTACTCTTCGTCTTCCTCTTCAAATCGAAAGTTCGAAACTCCGAAAGTCATTGTTAATGTTTGCATTGGTGCAGTTCTATTGTGTGGTAGCGGTATCATCATTCCCCATGTGGTTAAAGTAAGTAAAAGTTAGGGTATAGTAATCGGTTGAATTATAGCCATGTGCCAAGTGTGGTGTCACTGGACAACGCTAATGATGGACCAACATGAGTATTGTTTGCAGAAGGTTGTTTGAACTCGTAGGCAATAGGACGAATGGTGGTTTTAGTTGCCTGAAGTATTGACCTTGGATAGATTTTACCCTTGTGTTGCTTGGAACTCGGCCTACGCCGAAAGCTCGTGTAAATCACCGATGGGGACAGTTTACCGCCTTTTTTTGGGGGGTCCAGGGGGAAAAGCCCCCCCCCCCCCCTGCTAGATCAGGCTACGTCGTCCTTAGTTAAGCTCGATAAGTAAGATCAGGTTAGGTCAGGAACTGACTTATAGTTAAGGTGAGGTCGATTTACCTGTATGAGGAACCTTCCCCTGGTCCTTGAAGACTTATGTATAGTAATTGTAAGATATAGGCCTAGGCTAGTTTTGATGTTTCTTTGGAATTGCTTGCTTTAACTACAGCAATGCCTGCAATTTTGTAGGCCTAACGTCCTTCGTTACCTGGGCCATTGGGAATTATGTACGTTTTTTCCTTTTATCTGAATATTTTATGTAAAAATGAAAAGGAAGTAACTGTGTCATCGCCATACCAAGTTTATCAATGTTAGAGAATATAGCTAGCCACTCCATATACATGAAAAGTCGTAGTAGGTCTATATATATTTATATATATAAAATATGTTTTTCATTTCTTTTTTTATAAAGGAATGTAAATTTTAGCCAAAATAGGCCCCAGATGGATTCCCAAAGGGTGATCTAGTAAGTAGATGGAATTTGTCACTGAAAGCATCCTTGGAGCAAAGAAAAGCCATGAGATTTGGATACTTCTAAATATTGTACCAGTATTTAAGAGGCAATCTAAGGATGAACCAAGGAACCACAGGCTCACCAGCCTGACATCAGTCCCTGGGAATGTGCCAAAATGTACTCATAATAAAAGAGGAGACATTAAATATGCTGAGAAATTCGAGAAGGAAATGACTTGAGGTGCACCACACAAGGCTAATAGAAGTGTAGAGAGTCTAGGCATCATCTATGAAGCAAATAGACTAGAAAACTCTTTGAAGTATCAGAAAACAAATATGTCATTAGTTGACCACCCTCTCATTATTGAAGTGGTGTGTGTGTTCTGCTGTATTTTTATCAAAATAGATGTCATGGACTTATTGTGAAAGGGATGGGGGGAGATGGCTAGCTAAATAGTCAAATTTGCCTTTGAGATAACAATGGGCAGATTTACTATTAACAATGGAACAATAAAATATGTGCAAGAAGATCAGGAGAAAATAGTTAAAATGGTTTGTTATCTAGAGAAAGATCTAGGTACCAATATTACTATCAATTACTGCTGTTTAAACAATTTATGGAGGTTGAAAAGAAAGGCCAGAAAATAATATGAAACATTAATTGCCAACATCATTTTAAGAATGGAGCAAAACTAACATAGCAATAAGATCTCATATAGTGCAGTATACTGAGCATTAGAAAATAAACCTTTCAGGCAGGAGCCACCAAACTAATATTCAGTCAGACACTTGATATCGAAGGTCAAAACACTTAAATTTGTATCCAGAAAGGTATTAAGATACCATTTAATAGAAACAGCCAGAATACTCAAAGGTATAAGTAATATACTATGTAAGAAACAAAGTACCTTAAGAAGTCACCAAATTGGATCAAACGGATGAAAACTGGTATAAAAAAAAGTTCAATACCTGTCTATTAAGGACCAAACTACCAGCTGAGGTTGTGCATTGTCACTACAAGGCAGCTTAATAGATTTGACAGTGATTGAAGTCCACAACTTTGTAACTCTTTTTGACAAATCATAGATACATTGCATGGGCCTTTTGGCAAAATTAGGTTTTAGTATTTATTGGTATTACATTTATTGAGAATTAAGAAAAACACTCACCCAGGTTTTTGTAGGCTCATTTAGTATGTAATGTATTTGATATTGAATGTGGCAGATAAGAAATGCACACCTCATTCTATGCCTAACCTGCCTTGGATTGGGTATTTTCTCCCACTCAGTGAGTGTCACAGAGGAAATTAAACTCAACAAAAACCTAGGGACACTAGAAATGTTACAGATCCTTTAATATAAAGATGTACTTTCATTTTAAAAAATTTGGAAAACAAGTTACAGAATATCCTATCACCCCCCCCCCCCCCCCCACCCCCCCCCCCCCCCCCCCCCCCCCCCCCCCCCCCCCCCCCCCCCCCCCCCATATTAATACTGTGTGATAGCTCCTGCTTAAAACAATACAAAAAAAGTAAAAGCAGTAGGAGAAAAAATAAGGAAGTCCGAGGCAAAAATTTTGTATTAGGTTTGATCTTTGATACCATGGTTACAAAACATATCTACTTGCAGAAGACATGTAAAAGAAATGGAAACACCTGTGCAGACAGAGATACAAAAGACCAACAGTAGATGCAGTGAATGATCTTACAGGCTAAATGATAAGTCTGCTGAGACTAATATAGTCATTCTGTAACAAATCTGGTCGCCTGCCAAAAAACTGTACACGTAATGGTATTTAGTGTTGTTTGAGAAGTTCTTCACTATTCTGAGGAGTGCCAACAGCTGTTGGTGAACATGTCTCTTCAGAGGTTGATTCAGTGCCAGAACATATTCTTTTCAAAGAGGTAATATTTTATGGAAAAACTTAAATTCCATCCACAAAACCAATGAAGCACACTTAAAGCATTCGGTAGCTCTACACAGTAGAATGACAGGTTCAAGTCTAAGTGATTTCATTTTCATTGAACAAGGGAAGTAAAACATTTGTTAATGTGCTCCCTGTAGGTATGTGTGACCCTCTCTGGGAAACATGTGTGATCTTAGAGAAAACAGCCTTTACTTTTATAATTGTTAATTTGAAAATATTAAATAGTGGAGAATCGGGTAATTTTCATATTCAGGTTGATACATCATAAGCTACTGGGTATCAGGGTTTTCCAAACTTTGAGTTGTAAAATAGGAAAATTGCTAATTTGGTTGCAAAAAATTCCTTAGACGCTGTTGGTAGGACACTAAACTGCTCAATGCAGCTCTTTTCACATGTGGTTATTCCACTTCTAGCAAAATTACGAGTCGCTGTTGATCTGAATCAGAGCTATGATATAAGTGGAGATACAGTTAAAGGCACAGGCCTTACATGCCCTTGTATTAGACCAGAGGACAATTTAGGCAGAGTCCAGAAGGTTGTTGCTGTGTCGCAGATAGTGACTGACATTTCTCCTGTTCAGGCTGCTGAGATATTTAAATAGTCTGAAACATGTCACTCAAAATATTTCCAAGTTTATCAATGTTATTGTATTATATTTATATCAAGTATTTTGTTCAAAAGACAAAAAAGTAATTTTCTGACAATTCGCGCAACTGAAATATTACCTTGTTAACTTTTAATTCTAATGGGATTAGACGCCTCTCTTATTTAAAAGCGAAAAGCTTAACACCTTTCTGCTTTCATTAGTTTGTGCGCTTGTTGGGGTGCGTGTCATTATTATTAGCAGGTTAGATGCACAAAAGCCAGAAGTTGGATTACATATTTTGCATCTTCCAATTGTTTCGTTTTTTGCTTTGTATAGATGTAATTTTTTAAGTGCATTAAACGTTTTCACCATATGAGTATACGTTCTTGCAGAATGCGTAACGTTATTATTATTATTATTATTATTTATTATTATCATTATTATTATTAACATACGGTGGGGTTTGTTGTAGTTGTTGCTACTGCCAGTTATTGGCGATATATTCACTCGTCATATTTTTCATGGTCCAGTTTAACAAAATACTTTGGGTAAGTTGCTACTTGAAATATAATAGCAGTGTTTACTTCAACTACTACTGCTAATTTCTTACACTGATAAAAAGGGCTGATACTATACGGAGACGATCGAGACGACAAGGACGTGAAGTGCCGTACCGAAGTTCTGGCCAAGATAGCTCCATCTGCTTGATTGGTAAACCCGTGAAAACTGAGCTTGTTATAAAGTGTGTTTTATGGCTATCGGTCTTTTTTACTCTGCCAAATTTCATCTAACGGTCGTAACGATACTAAACCAGTAAACCCCCCCATACACTTGTGCTCAAAATGTCCACATAAATGGTAAATAAAGCTTGGAAATTTTAGAAATTGTCCAAATTTTTTGTATTGTCACCTGTACGGAAAACGGAGATTCTAGGATTTTTTAAACCATATAAACGTATCTCCTGTGTATGGTGATAAGTTTCAAACAAACTAGTCATAGTTTTTTCGGTCCCTTCTTTCAACAAGTCGGTTTTACGTAAAAGCTTCATACAGCTGTACTCATTTGCCTCGAGACTATTTTGAAATGTTTGTTACGTTTGCGAAGGTTCAATAAACGACACTTTAATTAATGTAGATCATACCCTTCTTAACAATTATTGAAATGTCAACTGATTTGAACTAACAAATGAATGACGACATGTTTTGTTCTAACATCGAGAAATGACGCGACGCGACACTTAATTTTTGTCCTCCATATGTTTGATGCGTTTTCTTTTACTATTGTCACGCCGGTAACGTTTTCTTTATTTGTTTTATGACAGACTTGGGTAATTTATATATGTAGTTTAGAATTCACATCCAAATGCAAGTAACCTTTATATTTTTAACGAGAAAGTGTACTTTCATGTTCAGTTGAGAACAATGGACATAGGTTTCACCGATGAAGAAAAAAACATGACATGGCCTGACCAAACCGGACCTTAAATTCTTAACCTGACTTTGGGCCTGGGAACATTGAGCATCGGAAACATGGACTTAAAGTTTTAAAGAACACAGAAGTATGAACATTTTGGAATTTGTGCCTTATTTTGTACTTGGTATGCGAATGTTCTCCCAAGAGAGGCTTCCTTGGTTAAAGTGGCTGGCTTCATTACCCCATTAAGCCAGATTGAACCCAACCCATTGCCATACATCCTCACTGCTGCAGTAACTTAGTGATACAGAACCAGTGATTTCTAAGAAAATTAGATATTTGCTCTATATTGTAAAAGGGTAGGTTATGTGTTGCCTAAATGTGTCAAAGAGTTTTGCATTGAAAATGAAGGTTTAGAACACATTTAGTCAGCAAGATTGAACCGAAATGATGTAGTGTAGCTAGTGAATTATTGGTTTTATTTCTCACATTAAGTATGTGATTGACTATCTCCCTCAGTGTTTTTTTTTTTTTTTTTTTTTTTTTTTTTTTTTTTTTTTTTTCTACTGCTGACTGTAAAAGTTATGATTTTAGGCTGGCCACTTAAGGTTTTGAATGTTATTTCAAGTAGGAATGACAAAAGTGGAAGGTTTGTTATGCACATAAGTGGTACAGGTAGTACATTTACTGTACTGTAGTGTGTAAATATTGTCAATGTTTGTCTTGTAAATAGTACATGTTATAAAAGATACCCAGACTTCACCAGTAAAATAATGCTTTGTACAAATAACATCAATGCGTGGTTGTAAATGGCTAGGATTTCTTACATAATTGGGGAAACAAAGTATTTTGGGCGTGATTTGCCATCTGTGAAGTAATAAATGGATTTTGTCAAGATTTTGCCCTTTTAATTTTTGGCAGTCCCTCCTTTGGGTTGTCCAGCAGGCATCTGAATACGCACTTACAATAGAATATGGTAGCCATTGGCAAGGCAATTTCAATTATTTCTAAACTTACCAAACATTCATGTAGCTATAACAATTTTATAGAAATACCAGGTTGGGCAGGTAGCCAACGGAGTTTATTTTCTGCCATCTCACTTGCTGGTAACTCGAGTAAGTTTTTTGTTCCTCAGTCATTCTTTACTGCCGTTGTTGTGAAATAAATGCTTCTCAGAACAATGCCATTACTCAAATAGATTGTTTAAGCATGATGGCTACACCCACTAAGATTATAGTATTGTAATGGCCAGACTTTTGGTTGAGACACTTTGTGCAAGAGGTGTGAAGGGAGAAAAAATGGTGAATCGGAGAAACTAGTGAGGTAATGCTAGTGTAGATGAGGATAGGTTAATTGAGCATCTTATACAGGTTAATCCTACATCTCTGTCCTCCCTGATCTTAAGCCTCTTCTACTGCCAATTAACCCTTAATGGATGAATGTCATCATATGAATAACAATAACATGTTTTGAGTGCTGAGCGGATTCACTCATGGTGAGCATCAATATATGTGCCATCAATTTGGAGGAATTGGGTGGGAAAGAGGTTCCATTACTTCTAGAGCCCATAAATTCGCTAAGGGCAAATTATAGACTGGCTCAGGTCACAGTTGTAGGCAGCTCATGAGTGAGATGGGGTCTTGACTTCAAGAGGGCATGTTGTGCTTCTCTTTCTCCCATGACGTCTTTTTATATATTTGTTCATAAATATACCCAGGGGTTGCTGTATGTGTTAAATTTATCTGTTAAGATAGTATGTCAGTTATAATTGTAATTTTGCAAATAAATGCTAGAAAAAAACATGTATAAAGTTATTGCATATTTGATTACAGTAAATTTATGTACATACTAAATATTTTACAACAAATATACTCAGAATTTTGTTACTGATTTTAGTTCTTATCTTATGATATTATGTGAGCTGCACTAATTATGATTTTACACAATAAAATAAAATAAGCAGAAAAAACTTGTATAACTTGGTAAAACTTACGATCGTCTTTGCTAAAGAGGCCGAAATAGGGGTTGTAGATAGTAGTCACTTTCAATTTTTTCTTGTACCATGTACATTTGCATGTCTTCTTTCCATTGATATGTTTTTTCTTAAATTGGCTGACCTCAAAGTTTGCCCGGTCTGGGGTGCTACATACTGGTTTTTTAGCCTGGCTCGAAAGGGTTAATTCCTCGCTCATGCATTAGCAGTTCAAGGACCCGCAGTGTGTAACTACTTAAAATTTGCTAAATATGACATCATTACAATGTAATTACGATCAAATCGCCATGAATCGTTACTGCGTCGCTGAGCTTGACATCGTGCACCAAATGATGGCAGATCTTTTTGACTTCTAATACATATGTCCTCCAGTCATGCCAACTTCATTTGTCATGTCACTATGCAATACACAACACTAATGCAATGATGTCGCCATGGATGCAATGGCGCCGTCATTTGTCGTAAATTAGATTGAGCAAATCATAACTCGCAATTGCAACTTACACCATGCATTAAAACATCCACCATCACTTGGTGAAAGTTGCCAAACTTGGCGACGCAGTAACGATTCATGGTGACTGCTGGCGTTGTAATTAGAAAAATTTCGGCAGTTACGCATTGAGCATCATTGAATCGCAGATATATATCAAAACCAACTATTACAATGAGTTCCTATGTCAAACTTCTCTGGGGTTCAAGTAACTATAGATATGGCTATCGTTAAGTGTTACGGGCGGGTCTTGTTTGTGACTGATTCCAGGCTCTTACGCCCTTTAACATTAAATAATAGAGAAAAAATTAAATATAAATACTTATAGGAATACCTTCAGTATATATTGGTAGGCGTAAAGAAAGAAAGCTTTAAAATAAAATAATTATATTTACAAAAACTTAACTTTAAATAATGAAGAAAAATAAATCCTTAGAACGTTTAAGGTCGATGGGATTCGATGAATGGGGTTTTTGAATTCGTGAAGGTTGGTCAGCGCCATCGAAGTCCGTTGACTAAAGTATCCATACTAGAGCTCTGAAGAAATCCATCGTCGACTAGCAATTGGAGACGAAGCAGATGTTTGGCTGATGAATACGGAGGTCGCTATCAGCAACTGAAGTCGAGTTCAAACAATCTCTTCTAAGTTACGCCAAGGTTTTGACGGGGGGAAAAGCAAATCGTATTTCGGTAGACAATACGTTTTCACTAGGGCATAAGTAAATTACCCAGTGTGCTGGCCAGCATTCTCTAGACTGCGAAATTCCAAGACTTCCCTGAAGTCGTACTTGCCATAAACTGTTCCTGAGCAATCCAGTAACGTTAAATAAGACCATCCAACAAGTCCACCAGTATCGAGGGCCGTTCCTCGTGTCCAAGGCTTTTTCCCCGCGGGTTCAGGGTTACACCACTCGAACTCACCTCACGTAGTGGGAGAAACAAATATAAATAACAGTCCTTCAACTATTCAATTACCACTAGAACAACCCATTTGCGCTCTGCAGCACAACAACTTAACAATAATATAAAGATAAATACATATTTCCGTAACACCTCCCACCAAAAGAAAAGTTTTACAGGTAAAACTTACACATACCACTGTTCACACAAGTACAAAGCCTCGAGACAGTGCATCTGCAACCTGGTTGTCCACACCTTTGATATGCTTTATTTCTAGCTCGTAATCCTGCAAAATCAGGCTCCATCGTGTAAGCCTTTTATTATTTCAGCTTTTAGTGGATTCAGCCGGTAAGGATGCTGTCTAATGGGGGTTGTATCAGTCAGTTCAACATCATGTTCAATTAAATGAGTAAGACCTGGTTCATCCCTTACTACTTTAAGATACTTCGAAATTATTATTTTTACATCTTTTGTCTGAGAGGGACCCAAATGATAATCATCATCAAATTAACTGAATATGTAGGAATTACTAGCCTGTTCAGCAGTTTGATTGTTAATATCCTTCGAAGGACATTCTACATTAATACTACGTTTTACATTAATTTTACAAACTAAAGTCTGTGCATTGTTATATTTTTTAAGTAGATTAATATGGACCCATCTAGCTTTCTTTATTTTACCGTCACACTGTAAAAGGTAATTAACATCTCCCTTTTTATCCAGGACCTTATAAGGACCACTAAACTTATACTTAAGTGAACTTCCCTCCTTCGGAAAAAGAGCTAATACTAAATCGCCTTTCTCAAAGACCCGAGACTTTGCTTTCCTGTCGTACACTATTTTATTTTTCTGATGAGCACTTGCCTGGTTTTCTCTAGCTAAATCCCAAGCTCTAAATAACTTAGTTTTAAAATTATCAATTTTGTCTGCAACATTAACTTCTGTTTTCTCATCATCCCAAGTTTCTCTCAAAACCTCTACAGGACCTCTCACTTTATGTCCAAACACCAAATCAAAAGGCGAAAGACCTAATGTTTCACTTGGTGCTTGTCTCAAAGCAAACAAAGCATAGGGCAACATGACATCCCAAAGGTTATCTTCACCACTACATAACTTCCTAAGAATGTGTTTCAAGGTCTGGTGGAATCTTTCAATGACACCCTGACTTTCGGGATGATAAGGGGTAGAGGTAAGGTGCTTCATACCGAAGTTTCTCATCTGGTCCTTGAAAAACTTGCCTGTAAAATTGCTCTCATTGTCATACTGAAGTGTTTTAGGCAACCCAAATCTAGTAAAATATGCGATGAGATGTTGCACTACTGCCTTAGCTTTAGCGTTCCGAATGGGAATTGCTTCTGGGAATCGTGACATTCTATCAATAATTGAGAGTATATAGCAGTTTCCCCTCTTACTTCTCGGTAAGGGTCCCACAATATCTATTACTATGTGCTCAAACGGCTCTCCAGTAACCGGGATATTAATTAAAGGTGCTTTAGGAATTGGTTTGTTAAGTTTTCCTGCCATCGGACACTCTTGACAGGAATTTACGAAGTTCTTCACATCCCTCCTCAACGATGGCCAATAGAATGAGTCATAAATTTTCTTAAAAGTTTTGTTTACGCCTAAGTGACCGCTCATTATATTGTCGTGAGCCAAGCTTATTTTCGGTCGTAATTTAAAGGGAATTACTACGTGGTCAATTACTTCATTACTATTAGCGAAAATCGGTCGTGACAATCTATGTAACAAGTTATTCTTCAAAATGAACTTTTCCTTAACATAATCATCATTTCCTGAGCCTTCTTCACATTTCTCAAAGATATGTTTTAAACTTACATCATCCCTCTGAGCTCTAATTAAGTCATCTCTTTGTAAAGATATTTCTAGAGGTACGCTAATTAATGAGCTATCAGCATTGCTACCTAGATCTAAATCATAATTATCAGAATCAGTAACAAATCCAGATCTAGTTACGATTGCTACTTCAGCTTCAGGTGTAGTTTTCATTACAATAGGATTCACAAGGCAACTTTCTTTTCCTAAATCATTTCCTAATAGGATATCAACCCCTTTGACAGGTAATGTATCTGCCACCGCGACCTTAACTGACCCGTAACGTAATCTGTGTCTAAATAAATGGTTTGCAAAGGGCAAGCAATACAAGCATCAGGAAACCCCCCAATCAAGACAAACTCATCCCCAGTAACCGGATCATCGGGTAGGGAAGACCTGAGGACAACTGATATGGCCGCACCCGTATCCCTTAATACTGTAACTGGTTTCCTAATACCGGATTCACTTACAGCTAAACTACCTTTAGATAAGTAATTACCAAAGCTTTTAATAGTATTTTTCCATTCATCCAACTGAAGTACGGAGTCACTTCCTGAACTAACTAAATTAACCGGTTTCTTTTGTGTGGCCAAATAAGTTTTATGCTTGAAACAGTCTTTTATAATGTGACCTTTCTTTTCACAAAAAAAAACATTTCATGTCACTTAGATGCTTGGTAGTTTTCAATTGAGAGTTGCGTACAGGTTCCCTGCTTAATTGACGGTACCCTTTAGTTTCAAAAGTTTTAGGATGTATTTTCTTATCCTGCCCTTCTTTACTAAATTGATGGGTCAAAGAAAACTCATCTGCTAATTCAGCTATCCTTGTGAACTTGTTTACCTGACACTCTTCAATATATAATTTCATCTCTGCTGGAATGTTATTTTTAAAATCCTCTGTCAAGATTAGCTCCTTTAGGTCCTCTAACGTACTTACTTCCATGGAGTTACACCACTCATTAAAATACTGTTGTTTGCACCTAGCAAACTCCATGAACATCATGCTACTATTTTTTCTAAAATGCCTAAATTTTAATCGATAGGCCTCTGGTACTTGCTTATAGGCTTTCAGTATAATTTTCTTTACTGTCTCGTAATTAGTACACTGTTCGTCTGAAAGACAAGAATAAACTTCTTGGGCTTTACCTGTGAGAACAGACTGCAACAACAAACAATAATACTCTTTAGGACACTACCTGTTTCATGAGCTTTTCAAAGGACTGGAAATAATTTGATACTTCACTTTCATTGAATTTTGGAACCAACTTGAGTACCGTTGTCCACCCAAATCTATCTGTCTCCACAATGGAAGTCCCCTCCAGCCCTAATGAACTAGGAGAACTTAATTTAATTTTTTGTAGTTCATGCTGTCTTAAGTTTTTCCTCTCCTCTGCTTCTAATTCTAATTTCCTAGCTTCAGCTCTTTCGTGCCTTTCATCTCGCTCCGCAGCTTGTTGACTTTTAACAAACTCCCTTACCTCACCTCCCTCATAGCCTAACTCCTGCCCCAAAGCCACCAATTCTTTGAGCCTATCACACATCGTCCACCAATAAACTGAAGGTAAAAGCAAGGTCGCCAATTAATGTTACGGGCGGGTCTTGTTTGTGACTGATTCCAGGCTCTTACGCCCTTCAACATTAAATAATAGAAAAAAAAAAATTAAATATAAATACTTATAGGAATACATTCAGTATATATTGGTAGGCGTAAAGAAAGAAAGCTTTAAAATAAAATAATTATATTTACAAAAACTTAACTTTAAATAATGAAGAAAAATAAATCCTTAGAACGTTTAAGGTCGATGGGATTCGATGAATGGGGTTTTTGAATTCGTGAAGGTTGGTCAGCGCCATCGAAGTCCGTTGACTAAAGTATCCATAACAGAGCTCTGAAGAAATCCATCGTCGACTAGCAATTGGAGACGAAGCAGATGTTTGGCTGATGAATACGGAGGTCGCTATCAGCAACTGAAGTCGAGTTCAAACAATCTCTTCTAAGTTACGTCAAGGTTTTGACGGGGGGAAAAGCAAATCGTATTTCGGTAGACAATACGTTTTCACTAGGGCATAAGTAAATTACCCAGTGTGCTGGCCAGCATTCTCTAGACTGCGAAACTCCAAGACTTCCCTGAAGTCGTACTTGCCATAAACTGTTCCTGAGCAATCCAGTAACGTTAAATAAGACCATCCAACAGGTCCATCAAAGACTATCCAACAAGTCCACCAGTATCGAGGGCCGTTCCTCTCTCGCAGTCGTGTCCAAGGCTTTTTCCCCGCGGGTTCAGGGTTACACCACTCGAACTCACCTCACGTAGTGGGAGAAACAAATATAAATAACAGTCCTTCAACTATTCAATTACCACTAGAACAACCCATTTGCGCTCTGCAGCACAACAACTTAACAATAATATAAAGATAAATATATATTTCCGTAACATTAAGAAAATGTTTAATATGGCTAATATAGACTCCTCTACTTACAAACTGTCAAGTTACAAACTTTCAGAAATACGAACAACCGTGTTTGTAAGTTAAAGCTGTAAGAAAAGCTGCACTACTTTACTGTATTAACATTATTGTCTTAATGTATTTAGGTTTTATACATATGTCATTCGTTGTGATAAAGTACTCTATAAAATACAGTACAGTAAAGGTATTGCGTTTTTTTATAAAAAATATACTGTACATACTGATTGCATAAATCAACTGGGCGTAAAAACAAATCAAGATACAAGCAGCCGTTGGGAACATAACTCGTTCGTAAATAGAGGAGTATCTGTATTATTAATTTATTAAACAGATTTTGAAGAGATGTGAAAACAGTGGTCCACTTCATAATGTGTCAACCCTCTCATGCACAGTAGTAGTATTGTAGTAGGGACTTGCCTTCTAAACTGCTCCTCTTCAAAGTTGAATGTGCGAGAGCCTTCCAGTGGTCTGTTAGATGCCTGAAGACCTTCTGCACATACAGAGTCAAACTTACATGGTGTAGACTTGTGAAAGGAGTCAGTCAAGGATATATCATGCACTCTCTTACATTTCTCCCTCACCTCATTCCCACGCAGTCACACTAGGGGAAATGGGTAAGATGAATTGATTACCAAGAAATAAGGTGCCTGAACATACTGTCTGAATAATAGGTCTGATATTTCAAATTCGTCCTTGGATCTGGACAAAGTCAATCCAAACACACTGATATGTGATATGTGTTATTGCCCTTTGATTAATTGAGTGGATAAGGAGAAGAAGCGTGATTTGTGTGCCTGTTTATCGTTTCCAAATTCAGAGGTAAGTTGGTGACTTTTTACAAATATATAAATTATATTCTTTGCCTTTAAAGACTACTGAACATATTTGAACTGAAAGCTCAGCTGTTCAAGTACTACATATCAGCTGTTACTATGCAAGTAAGCTTCTGTCTTGCTGGCTATTCAGTGCCCACTATTGCTTCTTTTGCCAGCTTTCCCACTCAGGTTTAACCCAGACATTGGCTAGAGAATTGGAAACCTGTCTTCTTTTTCCTCGAATTTTGAAGCTGAACAAGGCCAACTGCTGCCAGACTGGTGAAACACTCAAGATTTCTCTTATTTCTTGTGTTGGCTAAGTCAGCCAGTTTAATAAACACTATGAAGAGAAAGTCTATTCAGTTGGTCAAGCTTTGGTTATGAACAGGTGAAATGGACCATTTCAATACAGGTCTTTAGGTGTTGTTGTGCCTGACATAAAGGAAATGGCATCACTCTTACTGCCGAATTTAAGCATTTAGAACAAGCTCTTGAAAAGGAAGGAACAGTTAAGTGATTTGCACTTTGTAAATGTTTATCTAGATCAAAGAGCTGCCTTGATATTTGGCAAGTGAGACCATACAAAATTTTTTAATTTGAATCTTGTGACATACAATTTAGCATAAGCTCCCCAAAGGGGCACTTACAACTTGATTGTTTAGGCTTCTGATGTCCAAGATGTAGACTTCTAACCAAGGTAACTCTTTTTCTCTAGTTTCCAGACCCATTAGAGGAATTTTCACACCATCCCTCATGATCCCAGTAAAGAAGACCCCTTAAGAAGCATATAAGTGCTTCTGTCACTAATTGAAAAGAATAAAATAAACTAGTGAAATGCAATCAATTAACCCTCAGATTCAAGTGGACACCAGAGTAGCCAATTTTTGGTCTGCCTGGAACAAATTATAGTTGCAGATTTAGGGGCTGCATAGTTAACGAAGGAAGGTTATGTAATTCCATTCACAATAAGCCCTTTGCATTTTCTAATCCTGATAGCCTTTCAATTTTAACTACACATTTCTCAGAAATTCAGAGCTTTGCAAGAGAAAGTTTAGCCACTCCTAAAACATATAAATAAAATAAATACATAAATTTAAAAAATCCATAGATCCTCAATCAGAAGTAACTCATGGGTTATACAGTAGCCTCTGTTGTGTGTTAAAAGCAACAGGTGGTTGAAGGCCAGTGCTGGATATCTCAAAACTAAAATTCCTGAAGCCCTAGTGATTGCGTTTGTAGTCATTCAAGACATGGTCATTTAGAAGGATGAATGGATGATTTCAATATATAAAACAAATTATATTGTATTTAAATGATTGACTCATTCTAGTAAAGTCTTTGGAAGGGATTCAGAGAGCAAGAGAATCAGTTTTGAAGTTGACAAAAGGTGTTATTCACTGCATATAGCCAACCTTCTGCAAACTAATTCTGGCACAGTTGGCAGGTTATCCGGGGAGAAAGATAGACTGTTCTTTTTCAGGCTTCTCTCAGTTATGACATAATTTTGATCTGTAGTGTTCTTTCTGCCTGGATGTAGATATGACTGTTGGGACACATGGCCTCATCAGAAAATTTGTACCTTTAGTGAGACTGAGGGTGAGACCTTTGCTGCTTCATCTCGAGAACAACTGATTACACAAAACTCCCAGATTCAACTTCAGCGGAGGTGAATTAGGAAAGGACACTTCAGTGTGGAACAACAGAAATATGTTGGAAGAAATATCGTTGGTAGATGAGAACCCAGACTTCTCTTTTTGTCACTCAGTTCTCTGCAAGGTTTGGGAGCTGTGGTAAGAGGTCTGAAATTGGTGCAACAATGTTCAGACAGAGTCCCACATAGAACTACTAGCAGTTGAAAGACTTCTTTTTTTTTTTTGAGGATTTTGTGTTAGACAAAACAATAGCAATGTTTTACAAGTGAACTACCCTGTCATATAGGTATCAATAAAATAAGGCCTGCCTGCAGTCAGCCAGTCTCATCAGTTTAGCCCTAGACCTGTGGACAGAAGCAGGAGGAATCAAATTATTTCCTCAGTTTGTTGTGGGAAAGACGAGCATACTAGCTGACTTGTTAAACCAGAAAGGTCAAATTTTCCCACAGAATAGACATTTGAATATGAAAGTGACTACGTATGTGTATTATCGAGAAGCCCAGTGGTGAATCTCTGCTACTTATAAAAACTATCATCTTCCAATCTGTTGTTCTCCCATCTCGGACCCTTAGGCATGGGCAATATGCATTATGGTAGCTAACCTGAAGGGCATGGAAGTATGTGCCTTTCCCATGTTTGCTGCATTGAAAGGTAATAAAGCTCAACTCGGCTACGTAATTGTATTACGTAGCTGTCAAACAGGAAAGATCTATTCAAACAGCCTCATGTTTGGAAATTTTATGAAAACCTTCACTTGCATGGCAGCTCCCAACCTTATGGTCAGAGCAAAAGGCTTTTTGTAAGAGGCTGCTAAGCCATTTGTAGGATCAAGAAGTTTAGCTACTGTAATCAGCTTGGTTAATATCAGGGGTCAGTATATAACTTGGTGTCATTGTATGTAACTTCCTATTTTGACAAAGTTAAAAGTTATGTGTACGTACCAGCCATTAAGGATGCTAGATCATAGTTGTCATAAGTTCTCAGACAGGTGAATATGGACTTGTCTTTTGATAAGGAATTACGTGAGATGATCATATCCTTTGAAATTGAGCTTCATGTCTAGAAACAAATGACTAACTTGTAACCTAGGTTTATTATGAAAAGATTTATGCTTCCACCATTTTGAGTGTCTCAAACGCCTTACAGTTTATACACTGTTCCATCTTGCTCTTGCTTCTGCCAAAAGCATGTATGAAGTACAGTGCAGGGTTTGTCTGTGAAGGTCGGATATAATACTGGTAGTGTCATCAGTGCACCTCATGTATTGCTCTGTAGGTATTACTTAGTTCTTTACAGCATCTCTTCAACCCCTAAATTTTGTAATCCATACATCCACTCGTGTTTTAAGGCTAAAAATGATTTTAAATAAAGCATTATGTACCTGGATCTGTTTCAGTCTCTGATCTAATGGATCTAGTAGCAGAGGAAAAGGAAGTTTTCCAGTGTCCTGTTAAAGCTCTAAATATCTATCTGGAATGCACCAAGGGTAATCATAATTTAGTAATAATTCATTTTCGAAATAAAACTTACCTCTCCATTACAGATACGTACTAAAGCTTTTACTTCTACACCAGCTATAGTGCAACAGATTGGAAACAAAAAACAAGAATACTGGGTTAGTAGAGGAAAAGACCCCATATAGACTCCACTTTTCTAACCCCGCCCCCGCCCCCCCACCCCCCACCCCCCAAGGGGCGTGGCTACCCCCCTCTCCCCCTCCTGATAGGCTCATGTACGTACGTGAGGCCTAAAAAGGGGCGGGGCAACCCCCAAAAGGGGCGTGACCACCCCGACCCCATATAGACTCCACTTGTCTGGGGGGTGTGGCCACCCTGACCCCATATAGACTCCACTATTCTATGGGGGCATGGCCACCCCTGACCCCAAATTGACTCCATTTGTATTATAAGCTCATGTACGTACATGAGCTCATAATTGACTCCATATGTATGATAATTTCATGTATGTACATGAGCTCATAATTGACTTCATTTGTCTTACAAGCTCATGTACGTACATGAGCTCATATTAGGGGGGCGAGGCCTCCCCTAACCCCAAATCGACTCCACTTTTCTACCCCTGTGACGTCACATAACTATAAGGGAATAAAACCATCCTTTCAACCCTCCCCTATTCTGGGGGGCGTGGCCACCCCTGACCCCAAATTGACTCCATTTGTATTATAAGCTCATGTACGTACATGAGCTCATAATTGACTCCATATGTATGATAAGTTCATGTATGTACATGAGCTCATAATTGACTCCATTTGTCTTACAAGCTCATGTACGTACATGAGCTCATATTAGGGGGGCAATGGCCCTCCCCAACTAAAACCCCAAATCGACTCCACTTTTCTACCCCTGTGATGTCACATAACTATAAGGGAATAAAACCATCCTTTCAACCCTCCACTATTCTGGGGGGCGTGGCCACCCCTGACCCCAAATTGACTCCATTTGTATTATAAGCTCATGTACGTACATGAGCTCATAATTGACTCCATTTGTATGATAAGTTCATGTACGTACATGAGCTCATAATTGACTCCATTTGTCTAACAAGCTCATGTACGTACATGAGCTCATATTAGGGGGGCGTGGCCTCCCCTAACCCCAAATCGACTCCACCTTTCCTACCCCCTGTGACGTCACATAACTCTCTGGGAATAAAAACCAACATTTCAAGCCCTCACCCCAAATTGACTCCACCTTTCCTACCCCCTGTGACGTCACGTAACTCTCTGGGAATAAAACCATTCTTTCAACCCCTGACCCCAAATTGACTCCACCTTTCCTACCCCCTGTGACGTCACGTAACTCTCCGGGAATAAAAACCAACATTTCAACCCTTCACCCCAAATTGACTCCACTATTCTACCCCTGTGACGTCACGTAACTCTCTGGGAATAAAACCATTCTTTCAACCCCTGACCCTAAATTGACTCCACCTTTCCTACCCCCTGTGACGTCACATAACTCTCCGGGAATAAAAACCAACATTTCAACCCTTCACCCCAAATTGACTCCACTATTCTACCCCTGTGACGTCACGTAACTCTCTGGGAATAAAACCATTCTTTCAACCCCTGACCCCAAATTGACTCCACCTTTCCTACCCCCTGTGACGTCACGTAACTCTACGGGAATAAAAACCAACATTTCAACCCATCACCCCAAATTGACTCCATTATTCTACTCCTGTGACGTCACATAACTCTCTGGGAATAAAACCATTCTTTCAACCCCTGACCCCAAATTGACTCCACCTTTCCTACCCCCTGTGACGTCACGTAACTCTCCGGGAATAAAAACCAACATTTCAACCCCCACCCCAAATTGACTCCACTTTTCTACCCCTGTGATGTCACATAACTCTACGGGAATAAAACTTGACCCCACCCCGACCCAAAATAGACTCAGTTCACTGTTTTTTGCGACTCATGTCCCCTTTAATTGTTTTCAAAGTAACCGGGACGTTTACCTCATCCTCCTCCTATAAAATCTCTAAATTTATATATGCACATTGCGAACATAGTCTCTCTCTCTCTCTCTCTCTCTCCCTCCCTCCCTCCCTCCCTCCCTCCCTCCCTCCCTCCCTCCCTCCCTCTCAGCCGTTACATTTTGTTTTATATATATATACACAGTTGCTTAGATATTCAGAGTATCATGATAAAAGGATATTTGGCGACTGACTTCATCCTCATGTGATACATATATTTATTAATTTGATATCTCCCCCAATAACCAACTGGGACAATGTTATCTGATGATGAATCACGCACACACACACACACACATGAAGAAACGAGACCTTATCGCCATATTTGCCCAGCTGACTTCACCCCAACGTGAAATTTTATTTATCATAGAATTTGAGTCATAATCTAGGTGGCGAACACAAGGACAAAGGTACACATTTCAATTTTGTTTATTTATTATACCGAGTTTGAAAGAGGTTGAAAAATCAAATTACAGACGGAATTGTTATTTTATATTTATAACCAATCCTAAATACAGGGGAATGAATTAATATTCCATAAAATACATACATTAGAAAAAAACTGTACAAACACGAACGCGATAATTTACGTATTCGCTTTTTCAAAAACAATACTTCAACGAAACATGCGGCTACTATATATTTTCTAACCTGTTCCTTCACATCACAGCCCTTAGTATATACCACAAACATCTTCTCCAGCACTTTCCCGACCGTGTATCAAAGACGACGACGTTTCATCTAACACCTCAAAGCTTTTAAATTTAGCTAACAAGTTTTTCACTAACTTGCACGAGGAGGTTGATGAAGCCATGGCGAGAGTTCACGTCTTGATGTGACAATCCTTCAAGAGATAATGAGCTACGAAAGCCCCGCTACCCGAGAACTCTCTATCACAATCACTGATTACAAACCAGTTGTGACGAAGCATCAAGTCTTATCATTCCCTCACGCCAAAGGTCATCCACACATGACTCATTTTATCAAAATCAGTATCACGTGACTAAACAGCTCCGGTGTCATTGTTCCTAAAATGTTAATAAGCCACCCACACACTCGCCATCTTGTTTTTCGCATGTCCCGCCCTCACCTTCCCACCCCCTCCTCCTCCTCCTCCTCCCTTTTTCCCCATATTTCGCCACGTTTCGATTTGTTTTTTAATGGCTATATTCCTTAACATCCAATCTTTAACCCCCGCCATTTCAATGAAGTAGCGATAATTCGAAATATTATCAACGTGGGATTTTTTATTCCCTTGAAATTCTCGAGCTATACCTAAAATATTATAACCTGCGAGTGGATGAGTTAAATCTCCTTCTTCATTCCATTCAACCATGTTAGAATCTTGTAAGTGCTTAACGAAAGCCGTAACGTATGACTTTTGAGGTTCTTTAAAAAATATTGGAATAATACCTGTTAAATCGGGATTGCTCTTTTTGCGAGTCATGTCCCCTTTAATTGTTTTCAATGTAATGGGGGCGTTTACCACCTCCCCTCCAGTCACTGCACCTGCATTTTCTATAGGAGGGGGAGGAGGAGGAGGAGGAGGTGGTTTTTGGATATTAAGGGAGACGTGTCCGTTACTACTAACAGCTGCCGTATCCAACTTGCCAGTACCCTCCAGGCTATTAGTATCACCATCACAAACCTCTTTTCTATTCATTAACCTCTCGTAGGTAATGGCAGGGATAACGTAAAACTCCTTCATTTTCAATTAAAAAGACTCCCTACCAAACTCGCAGCAATAGGCAATAAAACCGATAGAATAGTCCCCCCTTTACGACTTTTCAGTATATTTTTCTTATTAGATATGGATGTTGTTTTCAAGGACACAAGATGAATTTCTCGTCTACAATTTCTTAAGTGTTTAATAAACTTCTTATCTTGAGTTAGATTACCACAAAGAAAATTTCTAAAAATTTCCGAGAGAGTAGACACCAAACCACCGTTTAAGATGGGAATAACTTTACTTCTTTCACCTGGTGATAAACCAGAGATGAATAAAATAAAGTTTTTATTTTTACGTATTAAAGGTTGCTTACGGTTCATATCCGTACAATTTGAGATTCATCAACCCAGGAATTGAATTGACTCGGATAACCTTTCCAATGAACGTAATATTGAGTTTTATTATCTTTCCTCCTCCTTCCCAGAATAGTGATATCATACGTTTCTGGTAGATTTGTGCGAATTAATTCTTCACGATAAAATACGCCCTTTATTTCTTCACCCGCTAAATCTTCCAAGAAGTATACGACCGGATTTTGCCTTGTATCCACTTTTCGGATTTTAAAAATTTCCAGAGTATTTTGAATTGTATATCCCCTCCTAAAAATTGCGTTGCGACGCTCATCGGCAATACGTACAACGTCTCCAACATTCAAGAGCGAAATGGCGGGAGGATTAACGAGAACAGCCTTTTTATACATACTCGAGAATTGACGTTCAATGTCATCTCTATCTGTTAATGCGTGAACCTCTTGCGGGGTGCGACCCAAACTTCTATGGGGGGTATGATTATAACTCTGAACAATGTCGCGCAAGACGTTAATGTATTTTTAAGGTATTCTTATGTGTGAGATATCTATATATCCGACCCTTAATAGTCCTTATGACTCTTTCAGCTATAGAGGATTTGATTTCTCTCGAATAAACGCTTATAATTTTATATTTTTACTATCTAGATTATTCTCTGACGTGTTTGTTATAATATTCCCTACCCTCATCGCTATTCAAACGTGAAATTCCCAAAAATTCGGTCGATTCGAAAACCTTCTTCAAAGCGCGACGCATAGTAACACCATCCTTCTTTTTCAAGGGAACAATTTGTAGATATCTGGAAAACACGTCAATAAAGACTAGCAAATATTTAAACCCATTATTATACCGAGCTAATTTGGACATATCAGCTAAATCGGTGCTCGCTATTACTCTCGGATTAGGTAACATGATTTTTCTTCTGGGGAATTTTTTTCGAGTGACTTTATGCAGTGTGTAAGACTTTTGCCCACGTAAGAATTCTTTAACATTTTCACGAGTAATTTGGCTATTCAGATTTTTTGCTACTCTGAATAAAGAGTCCACCCCGCTGAAACTACCCACACCCCGTGCATCTCTGTACAAAGTTTTTAGCAGTTTTATCCGTTCTTTATCCATATTGGTAAGCTATTTGATATTCCATTTCACCCAGAATATTAGTTCGGAGCTGTAACAGTTCAGGTGTTGACGGAGCGAAGTCTACTAACAAATAACCGTAGCGGTTACGTGATAGGGCCTTTTTATATATGTCCGAAAAGGCTGAAGCTTTTTGACGGCCGAATAACTGCCAACCTAAAGTTTCAATTTGACTAAAATCACGATTTTTCATTAGAATATAACGTGAGCAATTCAAGCTTATACTTCTACTAAACTTGCCTGAATGAAACATATTCTGCGTTATGAATATAACTGAAATAGATGAATGACGTCCCGCTGTGAAGGCGTTAGTCACAAATTTACTATCACTAGCCTCGAGGAAGCAATCATCGAGTATGAATAATAGACCTTTATTAACCTCCGTCTCCCCCTTTTCAGCGTAATCAAAGGGATTTAAAATTTCTTTGGATACTTTAAATTTGGGACCTATTGAGGGATGCGTTTTGAGGGGGTGTTCAGATACCCCGCAATATAAAATGTATTGGAAACGCGTTTCATAGAGTTCAATGATTTTTTGACATTGGACGGACTTGCCACTGTTACTAAACCCTGCGATGATAATACGAGCGGGATTAGCGAACGGGTCTAACAACTGCCCAGGGAAGGGACCTGTCGCGGCCATGATGTTAGCGCGTTTAAGACTATAGTTATGTACTTTACGCGCTCCTTTTTATATACAAGCCTTAATAATAATTAGGGTGAATGGAAGTTGACGGCAATAATATTTGTTTAATTTCCATAACCAATACATTCAGGTTTTTCCTACAATATAAAAATAGAACGTACAGTAAAAATGTAAACTATAATAAAAAATACAATATAATAATTCAAAAATATAAAAAACTAACTGTGTATATGATTATATAATAAAAATACATTATATACAATATAATATATTAAAATATATGAATATAAGATAAAATATATAGTAAAATATACAAACTATGACACCCGGTCAAGGTGTGATACGACCCCGTTTAACTGGAGGAGAGGGTGAAACCATTACCCGTCGAGAAGTCAAAGACGTCGAAGAGAGAGAGGAATTAACATTGTATATTTTACTATTCTCTCTTCGACGTTTTGAACATCCTTTCACCAGTGGGAAATGATGTGATGGATGTAGGGTCGGAGGAATAGGAGGAGTAGGAATTCTCAAGGTGCTAGGAGCGGGAATATTTAAAATTGGAGAGATTGCCGCTACTACCGGCGCCACCACTACCCTCTCTAGCTCCTCCTCCTCCGCTATACCCTCCTCCACCCCAATGTCTGGATGTCCATACGCCAACGATTTATAAGGTGTCACATAATATCTCTTGTCCTCTAAAGGACAGAGAGATACCTTTCGCTGGCTCGTATGACACATCGTGCCTCCTACTCTTTGCAAATTGTGCACACGAGTATAAGTAATCTCATTCTTTTCGATTACAGCTCGATACTGGTCATGTGGAATGGTCTTTTGCCGGCACCTTTGTACACCTTTCAAGGTGTTACTACGACTAGTTTCCGTCAGATACGAATAAACTTTAGGTTTAACGCCGATGAATTCCCTCATGAGTTCAGGCCCCGTTTCAACCTTCACTAACCCGAGTTCCCCCTTACGTGACTCATCATACAATTCGTGAGTTTTGGGGAAATTACTCAAATCCATGTAGGGTCTGAGCACACCCTTCAGTTCCCGATTGAGGTTATCAGTCACCAGGGAAAAGATCAAGCTGTCAGTGTCGGTATAAAGGAGCTGAACTCGGTGTCCATACTGCTTCGAAGGACGTCGTAATAGAACCGATACATCATATCCTTCGCCATGTCTAGTATACTGAAACCGATATAAATCGGGGATTCAGCCATAACAGACTCTTTGCAATGGTTTACAATGTACCTGTCGTTACCCAGTTTTTCCAAAGACTTGTACGCGTGTTTGGACACATTCCTGAGGAGAGAGGCTTCACCGGTGGTGACGACAGTTCGGGTAGAATAATTCAATGAATTTTTAATAGTGACACCGAAAAGACCATTCATTATGATTTTGATGGTGTTCCTCTTGTCCGGATCGGTCTCTTTAGCACGCCTTTCGGCATTCTCCAGAATATATTCCCTCAAATAAAAATCCTGTTTGAATTTGTACACTTTCCTTATTACATCAACTTCGAGACGAGCCTTATCAACGTTTGTAATAAGGGAAGACGGAGATCAGTGATTACGCATGGGTAAATGCGTACCCGTCAACTTAACATTTTTCTTGGGTAGCTTCACCTTGAACTTATTCATTAGGTTTTTACTATAGGGCGATAGATCCTGGTGAGTCACATTCATGTGATGAATGGCGAGAGGGAGATCATCCGTCGGTAGAGCAACATCCCGTCTAACTGGTTTGGTATCGAGCAGTATGAAATAACCGTATTCACCCTGTGAATCAATGGCGGTAATATCGCTAGCGACAAAACTTTCTAATTCGACAGGGGAAAGTTCAGTTATTTCACCCAAGGGCATTTTGTATTTACTCATAACTGTGGGATACAAACTGGTGAAATCAACGTATAATATATACGATTGAGGATCACCCACCCTAAAACTGGGATTTAACTCTGGATTATTAGCTACGCATTGCCTTCGAACTAGACTACAAAAACCGCCGCGGATGTTTCTACAAATTAATTGATAGAGTTCACCATTCGAAATGAGGGGGAGACGAATTTTAGATGAATACAGGAAAGCATCGAGTGAGAGAGAGGTAGAAGTCAGGTAACGGGCGGGGTCTAGTCCGAATTGCGCCATGGCAGCCTTCCTCCAAGCTAAATAAACGTCGGCTAATAATCCCACATCCATTAACAAATACAAAATGGTGTAATCTAGAAGGTTGGTGCAATTAGCGGCGTTCCAAACCTTGACCAACGTGTTGCATAGCCCCCGCTGGAAAGGGTTTCTCCCGTAAGTTCCGAATCAAAACACTCTCGAGAAGGGATGCCGGGCTTTCGCAGGATATTGAAACCCGTCACATAATCATAAGGGTAGTACTGTTTACCCGTACCCAAAACTAAATCGAGACAATCCCGAGAATACTGGGTTAACAACTGACGTGCGATTTCGAGGGAACCTTTCTGTTTGATATGACTCGAGGCGAGACTAGAAAGGGTCCCCCTAATCACGTTGTTGCTATCCACGAATCTCAGATTGCCCGATCTGGCCATAAAAATTTTACTACCCTCGCGTTTCAGATTTCAAAATCATGCTGAGCCCCCGCCTCTTTCAAGACCAGGGCGATGTCATATGACAAATTGTGTATGAACACTGTTAAAGTTGGCTCCTTAAATTGCATATTCAAATTACACTGTTGACACAGTGCACACACAAAGTTGTCCCGTGCCACAAAATGAGCGTGATGTCGCATTTTCGTGACTCCAGCCTTGAATTCGATGTTACATCCTTCGCAATGAGTGCTCTCTTCAAACTTATGGATGGATTCAGGAGTCATATGTAAAGGATACGCACGCATTCGTTCACGCAATAACGCCCAGTCCCGGTTCATGTTCTGCAAACAATCATCAACGATTTCCTCTCCGTGACTTAGTCTATGGGTACAATATTCCCCCGTTCTACCGTCAACGATCACGTAGCAGTAAGCGAAAGCTTTCTGCCGAGATACTATTCTCGGATCGTCTTCTCCGGTCTTCGGTTGAATATTATACGCCTCAAAATCCAGGAAAGCCATGTGCGAGATTGGCAGCAGAGCTTTAACTTTAGTAAACTGTTTAAATTGGCCGGGTTCTGGGTATTCGACAGTAGTTCGAGCAGTACAGGCCTGTGTGTGTGCCTCACAGATGGTGGGACTATTAAACAAAGTCAAACAATTGTAACACATACCACCCGCGTGCTCAATCCCCCGCCCCTGCTTGAATCCGTGTTGGAACTTCTTCACGAATGCCAACATATCCTTAATCAACGCGACGTGGTCGTCGGTGATTAATAACAACGTGACCAAATGAGGGCTTTGGGGGTTACCACCTTTCCTCGCCAGATGTACCGTCCAATGTTTTTTCCGCTGTTTCCCCATGACTAATTCACATAATTTATACAGATATATGTTGAGGTTATTCCCCTTTTCTAATGTTTTGAAAGAGTCATGGGTCAACTGTATATCTGGCGAGTGTTTGATATTAAATTGTCCCCTCCCCATCCTCCTCATTAAGACACGAGGGAGGTTGTTAATACGTGTGGGAGGGTTATCCCGGAGTACAACGTATGCTTCTAATGCTGTAACAACACAGTTGTACCCAGACTGAATATTGATAACCTGATCACTACCGCGGACTCTTGGGATACACCTTGAAGTTATTAATATTCACTAACTCACGCCGCGTGATATGAAGTTCAACCCTATCCAGCGAGGTCATACACCAACCCGAACCCTCAGTACGGTTGAGTCTCTCTTCCAAGTTTTTAGCTATAAACTCAATAGCCTCCTCCAGGGAGTTATAGATCGAGTCAATCGTAGTGAGGGTGGGTGGAGTACATACATAAAAAGCACTTTTTTCATTCATGTCGCCTAGCATCCTCACGCTGGTGATAATAACGCACAAGTATAGCATAGCTGAGCGAATACCTCTTTCAAGGAAGTTACTGTGCACATCTTCGCGTAATCGGGCTATGCTACTACTTAGCTTCATTGCCACGTCAATGTGTGACCCTACTGCAGCCGCATAATGAATGGTACTCACTACCTTATTACCCTCCGTTCTTTCCCTCATGAGTGAAGATCCCCTTCTGGTTCCTACACCTCCACCAACGTGCGATGCTTCATTATTATTATTATTACTCCCCATCAAATCTTCATCTAATGGGAAGTCTTCAGCGAAGGGATCTGTAAAGATCATTTTAAATAAGCACCGGAGTGAACGTGTATAATAATAATAATAATAAATATATAATAATAATAATAATAATAATAATAATAATAAATGCAAAAACCGCAGTTATAAATAATATAATGTAATAATAATAATAATAATAATAATAATAAATGCAAAAACCGCAATGAATAATAATATAATAAGTAATAATAATAATAATAATAATAGATAATAATAATAATATAATAATAATAATAAAGCAAAAAACCGCAATGATAATAATAATATAATATAAAATAATAATAATAATAATAATAATAATAATAATAATAATAATATTAATAATTTTAACCTGGATCGGAGGGTGGTGAGGATGATTCATCATGGCGGTTAGAGGCTTGGACATTTTCTTTAATGACGTGACAATCTGTGTGATAACAAATTCATGAATATGCCCATTGTTAGTCATACAGTCTACATTCAACATGTGTAGCGATCACATCTTATACGTGAATAGCAATGCCTGTATAGGTACATTTCCAGAAAATCGGGCGTGTAAATTTACCAATAGGTTAGCCGTCCCTATATCATTACCGAAAGGAGTAGAATATGAAGTGGGGCTAGTGGGAGTCATTCTCCCGAAATTATATTACGCTATTAAACCAGGAGACGTTGATTTTACTATTCAATTTAACGCGATCTATAACGAGTCAGATGGGAAACGCGTTTATACGTATATTTATAAGTCCATTTCGGGTTTGTTGGGTGGTGATATGAATGTCATGACTAGAGCGTTTAATACGGAAATTATTGAACAATTATCTGAATTTTACGGTGAGCATATTCGCGGGGCTATCCGCAGGGACGGTTTATTCTCATGGAATGATGACACGAAGAGAATGAGCATTCCACATATCGATGCAGGAGCAGCCAAAGTTGATATGATTGATTCAATTATGATTAAACTCAGTGCTAAAGCAGCTAATATGTTTGGTTTCAATGAAAAAGTCAGGTATTTAATATACAGTTCGGGTGCGTTGTGACCTCATCACAGTAGAAATATATTCCATCAAGGCGTTGAAAACGTTTACCTGTATTCGGGTATCGTTCAACCTACCATCTTGGGTGATAAAATGGTTAATCTCTTAGACTGCTTCACGTTAGGATGTGCATGTGGTAAAGGTCCGCATAATGCCATTTATAAACCTTTAAATACCATTGACGTATTGGATTACATTACTATCGATGTCTCGGATCAGAACGGTGAAGAAATAATGTTTACTGAAAATGGGGTTCTATCATGCAGTCTGCATATAAGACCTAGATAAAACGCTATCGAACTTTTCTTATAAATACCATACGTGACATATACCCGTCATAGTATTTAACCGACATGGCTGGTGAACACACCATATATTTGAGCAGTCTCGGCTGTTTAGACACGTATACCAAAAATACACCTTCGAAATTTGCCAATAGATTACCTACACCTATATTATTACCTAATGGGGTTGAATATGAAGTAGGTTTAGCTTCGATCATGTTCCCGGGGAGTTATTACGCTATATTATCCAAAGATGATTTATTCACTCTCGAATTTATTACAGAGCGTCATAAACGTGATAGGCATACATATTTGTATAGACCGAGAATAGCAATGTTAGCGGGGGATATGAAGAGACTCGTGAGAGCTCTTAATAAGGACGTGTATGATTATTTGAAAGTTTATTACGGTGATAATATCATAAATTATTTTAATAGTAACGGTATATTTCATTGGGGAATGGAAGATTTAAGGAGATTTACTATACCACGTATCAAGAGAGAGAAATTGAGAACGGGGGATGTTAAAAGTATATACGTCAAATTTAGCGGAAAAGCCGCGAAATTATTAGGTTTTCATATTAATACCGGTTATGAAATATATGGCGGGCGTGAACTGAATGAACACATTTCCCTTGATTCTCTACCTGATAATTGTGGGTAGATTATATATATGTGTATACGGATATAGTTCAACCGACGATTTTTGCGGGAGACTAGTACTATATTGGACTGTTTTACTTTAGCAAGTGGTAGAGGAAAAGGAATACATAATACAGTCTACAAATTGTTGAACACGAACATCTTGGATCAGATTTCTATTCTTATCACGGATCAAAATGGTCACCTTTTACATTTCACTAAAGACTCGAGTGTTACTTGCCTGCTCCGTATAAAACCTAGAGGAAAATTAGATGAATAGGTGCATATATAATTCGATGTTCACCCTTGGCATTCCTTATTCGTGATCGTAACACCCTCGAGTGAACTAGAACTTGCGAATCAAGCTCCACTTAAATTGTTTGGGAATAGTATAAACAGTAAAATGAGAGTGTTATTCGCGCCTCCTTCAGAGGCGGAATTCAAAAAACTATTTTTATCAGACCCTTTATTAAGGAGAGGAGCGGGATTTGAGGATATTTCCGTTTTTTATCCCGGCCGCAGAAGGGGAAGCGGTTTTTTTTGGCCATAAGTGGCGTTGCACATAAAGTGCTTCCTTTTCTATTTAATGCCGTGAAACCTTCAGTTAATGAATTCGGTAGATCTGTGTTGTCGGCAGTTATTCGGCCGTCAAAAAGCTTCAGCCTTTTCGGACATATATAAAAAGGCCCTATCACGTAACTGCTACGGTTATTTGTTAGTAGACTTCGCTCCGTCAACACCTGAACTGTTACAGCTCCGAACTAATATTCAGGGTGAAACGGAATATCAAATAGCTTACCAATATGGATAAAGAACGGATAAAACTGCTAAAAACTTTGTACGGAGATGCACGGGGTGTGGGTAGTTTCAGCGGGGTGGACTCTTTATTCAGAGTAGCGAAAAATCTAAATAGCCAAATTACTCGTGAAAATGTTAAAGAATTCTTACGTGGGCAAAAGTCTTAAACACTGCATAAAGTCACTCGAAAAAAATTCCCCAGAAGAAAAATCATGTCACCTAAACCGAGAGTAATAGCAAGCACCGATTTAGCTGATATGTCCAAATTAGCTCGGAATAATAATGGGTTTAAATATTTGCTAGTCTTTATTGACGTGTTTTCCAGATATCTACAAATTGTTCCCTTGAAAAAGAAGGATGGTGTTACTATGCGTCGCGCTTTGAAGAAGGTTATCGAATCGACCGAATTTTTGGGAATTTCACGTTTGAATAGCGATGAGGGTAGGGAATATTATAACAAACACGTCAGAGAATATCTAGATAGTAAAAATATAAAATTATATAGTGTTTATTCGAGAGAAATCAAATCTTCTATAGCTGAAAGAGTCATAAGGACTATTAAGGGTTGGATATATAGATATCTCACACATAAGAATACCTTAAAAATACATTAACGTCTTGCGCGACATTGTTCAGAGTTATAATCATACCCTCCATAGAAGTTTGGGTCGCACCCCGCAAGAGGTTCACGCATTAACGGATAGAGATGACATTGAACGTCAATTCTCGAGTATGTATAAAAAGGCTGTTCTCGTTAATCCTCCCGCCATTTCGCTCTTGAATGTTGGAGACGTTGTACGTATTGCCGATGAGCGTCGCAACGCAATTTTTAGGAGGGGATATACAATTCAAAATACTCTGGAAATTTTTAAAATCCGAAAAGTGGATACAAGGCAAAATCCGGTCGTATACTTCTTGGAAGATTTAGCGGGTGAAGAAATAAAGGGCGTATTTTATCGTGAAGAATTAATTCGCACAAATCTACCAGAAACGTATGATATCACTATTCTGGGAAGGAGGAGGAAAGATAATAAAACTCAATATTACGTTCATTGGAAAGGTTATCCGAGTCAATTCAATTCCTGGGTTGATGAATCTCAAATTGTACGGATATGAACCGTAAGCAACCTTTAATACGTAAAAATAAAAACTTTATTTTATTCATCTCTGGTTTATCACCCAGTGAAAGAAGTAAAGTTATTCCCATCTTAAACGGTGGTTTGGTGTCTACTCTCTCGGAAATTTTTAGAAATTTTCTTTGTGGTAATCTAACTCAAGATAAGAAGTTTATTAAACACTTAAGAAATTGTAGACGAGAAATTCATCTTGTGTCCTTGAAAACAACGTCCATATCTAATAAGAAAAATATACTGAAAAGTCGTAATGGGGGGACTATTGTATCGGTTTTATTGCCTATTGCTGCGAGTTTGGTAGGGAGTCTTTTTAATAGAAGATGAAGGAGTTTTACGTTATCCCTGCCATTACCTACGAGAGGTTAATGAATAGAAAAGAGGTTTGTGATGGTGATACTAATAGCCTGGAGGGTACTGGCAAGTTGGATACGGCAGCTGTTATTAGTAGCGGACACGTCTCCCTTAATATCCAAAAACCACCTCCTCCTCCTCCTCCTCCCCCTCCTATAGAAAATGTAGGTGCAGTGACTGGAGGGGAGGTGGTAAACGCCCCCATTACATTGAAAACAATTAAAGGGGACATGATTCGCAAAAAGAGCAATCCCGATTTAACAGGTATTATTCCAATATTTTTTAAAGAACCTCAAAAGTCATACGTTACGGCTTTCGTTAAGCACTTACAAGATTCTAACACGGTTGAATGGAATGAAGAAGGAGATTTAACTCATCCACTCGCAGGTTATAATATTTTAGATATAGCTCGAGAATTTCAAGGGAATAAAAAAACCCACGTTGATAATATTTCGAATTATCGCTACTTCATTGAAATGGCGGGGGTTAAAGATTGGATGTTAAGGAATATAACCATTAAAAAACAAATCGAAACATGGCGAAACATGGGGAAAAAGGGAGGAGGAGGAGGAGGAGGAGGAGGGGGTGGGAAGGTGAGGGCGGGACATGCGAAAAACAAGATGGCGAGTGTGTGGGTGGCTTATTAACATTTTAGGAACAATGACACCGGAGCTGTTTAGTCACGTGATACTGATTTTGATAAAATGAGTCATGTGTGGATGACCTTTGGCGTGAGGGAATGATAAGACTTGATGCTTCGTCACAACTGGTTTGTAATCAGTGATTGTGATAGAGAGTTCTCGGGTAGCGGGGCTTTCGTAGCTCATTATCTCTTGAAGGATTGTCACATCAAGACGTGAACTCTCGCCATGGCTTCATCAACCTCCTCGTGCAAGTTAGTGAAAAACTTGTTAGCTAAATTTAAAAGCTTTGAGGTGTTAGATGAAACGTCGTCGTCTTTGATACATGGTCGGGAAAGTGCTGGAGAAGATGTTTGTGGTATATACTAAGGGCTGTGATGTGAAGGAACAGGTTAGAAAATATATAGTAGCCGTATGTTTCGTTGAAGTATTGTTTTTGATAAAGCGAATGCGTATATTATCGCGTTCGTGTTTGTACAGTTTTTTTCTAATGTATGTATTTGTATGGAATATTAATTCATTCCCCTGTATTTAGGATTGGTTATAAATATAAAATAACAATTCCGTCTGTAATTTGATTTTTCAACCTCTTTCAAACTCGGTATAATAAATAAACAAAATTGAAATGTGTACCTTTATCCTTGTGTTCGCCACCTAGATTATGACTCAAATTCTATGATAAATAAAATTTCACGTTGGGGTGAAGTCAGCTGGGCAAATATGGCGATAAGGTCTCGTTTCTTCATGTGTGTGTGTGTGTGTGTGCGTGCGTGATTCATCATCAGATAACATTGTCCCAGTTGGTTATTGGGGGAGATATCAAATTAATAAATATATGTATCACATGAAGATGAAGTTGCCAAATATCCTTTCATCATGATACTCTGAATATCTAAGCAACTGTGTATATATATATATAAAACAAAATGTAACGGCTGAGAGAGAGGGAGAGGGAGGGAGGGAGGGAGGAGAGAGAGAGAGAGAGAGAGAGAGAGAGAGAGAGAGAGAGAGAGAGAGAGACTATGTTCGCAATGTGCATATATAAATTTAGAGATTTTATAGGAGGAGGATGAGGTAAACGTCCCGGTTACTTTGAAAACAATTAAAGGGGACATGAGTCGCAAAAAACAGTGAACCGAGTCTATTTTGGGTCGGGGTGGGGTCAAGTTTTATTCCCGTAGAGTTACGTGACATCACAGGGGTAGAAAAGTGGAGTCAATTTGGGGTGGGGGTTGAAATGTTGGTTTTTATTCCCGGAGAGTTACGTGACGTCACAGGGGGTAGGAAAGGTGGAGTCAATTTGGGGTCAGGGGTTGAAAGAATGGTTTTATTCCCAGAGAGTTATGTGACGTCACAGGGGTAGAATAGTGGAGTCAATTTGGGGTGATGGGTTGAAATGTTGGTTTTTATTCCCGTAGAGTTACGTGACGTCACAGGGGGTAGGAAAGGTGGAGTCAATTTGGGGTCGGGTTGAAAGAATGGTTTTATTCCCAGAGAGTTACGTGACGTCACAGGGGTAGAATAGTGGAGTCAATTTGGGGTGCAGGGTTGAAATGTTGGTTTTTATTCCCGGAGAGTTATGTGACGTCACAGGGGGTAGGAAAGGTGGAGTCAATTTGGGGTCGGGTTGAAAGAATGGTTTTATTCCCAGAGAGTTACGTGACGTCACAGGGGTAGAATAGTGGAGTCAATTTGGGGTGAAGGGTTGAAATGTTGGTTTTTATTCCCGGAAAGTTACGTGACATCACAGGGGGTAGGAAAGGTGGAGTCAATTTGGGGTCAGGGGTTGAAAGAATGGTTTTATTCCCAGAGAGTTACGTGGCGTCACAGGGGGTAGGAAAGGTGGAGTCAATTTGGGGTGAGGGCTTGAAATGTTGGTTTTTATTCCCGGAGAGTTACGTGACGTCACAGGGGGTAGGAAAGGTGGAGTCAATTTGGGGTGAGGGATTGAAAGAATGGTTTTATTCCCAGAGAGTTACGTGACGTCACAGGGGGTAGGAAAGGTGGAGTCGATTTGGGGTTAGGGGAGGCCACGCCCCCCTAATATGAGCTCATGTACGTACATGAGCTTGTTAGACAAATGGAGTCAATTATGAGCTCATGTACGTACATGAACTTATCATACAAATGGAGTCAATTATGAGCTCATGTACGTACATGAGCTTATAATACAAATGGAGTCAATTTGGGGTCAGGGGTGGCCACGCCCCCCAGAATAGTGGAGGGTTGAAAGGATGGTTTTATTCCCTTATAGTTATTTGACGTCACAGGGGTAGAAAAGTGGAGTCGATTTGGGGTTAGGGGAGGCCACGCCCCCCTAATATGAGCTCATGTATGTACATGAGCTTGTAAGACAAATGGAGTCAATTATGAGCTCATGTATGTACATGAACTTATCATACATATGGAGTCAATTATGAGCTCATGTATGTACATGAGCTTATAATACAAATGGAGTCAATTTGGGGTCAGGGATGGCCACGCCCCCCAAAATAGTGGAGGGTTGAAAGGATGGTTTTATTCCCTTATAGTTATGTGACGTCACAGGGGTAGAAAAGTGGAGTCGATTTGGGGTTAGGGGAGGCCACGCCCCCCCTAATATGAGCTCATGTACGTACATGAGCTTGTAAGACAAATGGAGTCAATTAGGAGCTCATGTACGTACATGAACTTATCATACATATGGAGTCAATTATGAGCTCATGTACGTACATGAGCTTATAATACAAATGGAGTCAATTTGGGGTCAGGGGTGGCCACGCCCCCCAGAATAGTGGAGGGTTGAAAGGATGGTTTTATTCCCTTATAGTTATGTGACGTCACAGGGGTAGAAAAATGGAGTCGATTTGGGGTTAGGGGAGGCCACGCCCCCTAATATGAGCTCATGTACGTACATGAGCTTGTAAGACAAATGGAGTCAATTATGAGCTCATGTACGTACATGAATTATCATACTAATTGAGTCAATTATGAAGTTCTCATGTACGTACATGAGCTTTATAAGACAATTGAGTCAATTTGCGGGGTCAGGGGTGGCTCACGCCCCCATAGAATAGTGGAGTCTATATGGGGTCAGGGTGGCCACACCCCCCAGACAAGTGGAGTCTATATGGGGTCGGGGTGGTCACGCCCCTTTTGGGGGTTGCCCCGCTCCTTTTTAGGCCTCACGTACGTACATGAGCCTATCAGGAGGGGGGGTAGCCACGCCCCTTGGGGGGGTTGGGGGTGGGGGGCGGGGGGCGGGGCTAGAAAAGTGGAGTCTATATCGGGTCTTTTCCTCTACTTGGGTTTTCTATGAATATTAATTTTTTTTAATCCATCTACTTCCCCCACCCCCTTCTCCACCAGGGGAATGATAGGCACAAACATCATTAGCCAGTCAGTCTATTTTTGTCACTGGTTTCAATAGGAGACTGTCAGACGAGCGTTATCTGTACTCAGTTTTCCAGTGATAATTTGGATTGTTTTTGGATTTTCTTGAATTTTCTTTTGGATATGGATGGTAATGATAGAATAAGGAACTGTAAGATAAGTGGTTGACATTTAGGCTTTATTCCAGTTTCACTGACCCTCATGAGATGAGTGTGAATTGCTATGGGAAAGAGTGTAACGTGAATGTTCTTGTCAGCTGCAGTGGAACCTCGGTTTTCGTACATACGTAATCTGCTCCAAATGTCTCACGAAGTACGAAACGTGAAACAGTAATTCCCATAAGAAATAATGTAAATCCAAATAATGCTTGCCAGGCACCTAAAAATATCACCAAAAATACATTTTATAGAGAATAAACACATACAGAAAACAATGAGAAATAAATTTGACTAATGAAATGGATGCATAAACATTTAACATCACTTTTACCTTTATGGTAGATTTTTAATGTATGGAAGATGGAGAGGAGGGGAAGAGGTTGGAAGGGGAATCCTCCTCCAGAAGGACTTCAGGTATCAAGGACCTATTTGGGGTTACTTCTCTTCGTTTTTTTATTGGCACTATGTGGGGTTACTCCAAGACCACCGAGATAGAAGGCCTGTTCGATGTGACGTCATGACGTAATGATGTCGACCCTGGTGGTCCAACTCTCCGAGGCGAGTGACTGGCAACTCACTCCCGACTCTCGATCTACCTTCCCTTACATCACTTGGACACGAGGTGTTTTCGTGGTTTCATTGTTTTATTTATGAACTGGAACATAAAACTTATATGGCATCAAGAGGTAGCGAGCCATAGATACATCTAGTGCCCTTTTTTGGACGAACTTACTGTGCTAAGCAGATAAACTCGGCAATAAGTTCACTTCAACAGTTACTACCTATTTGACTTTTCTCTCTGAATGACTCGACTGCAATATAAATACAGTCTGCATTCTAGGTAGGAGTTGTGAGCAACAAGGTCAGGTGCAATATAAAGAAAGACTGGTTTAGCCTTCATTCAATTTTAGTAGGAATTCATGTCAATCAATGCTTAACAGAGTTGAATAGGTATAGGCTAGCCTAAGTCAAAGAACTCCCAGTGTAGCCTGTGCCAACCAATACCCAGTGTAGCCTGTGTCCAACAACTCCCAGTTCAGGACTTTTAAAGCTTTGGGAAAAGAAAAATTAAATGTCATAATAGGCAAGACTAATAATGGTAGCAGTAGTCAGGCAAGCCAAGCAGCATATAAAAAGTTACCAACAAGCAAAGAAAAGGCAAACATCAAACAAGTAACCTAAGAAGGATAAACTTACATACAAGTGCATAGAAACCCCAGAAGAAATTTAAATGCTGTAGCCTATATGTGATAATGAGCATCATTGCAATGATTGTGGCAAGGGCCTGTGTCAGGTTAGAAGATTGCAAACATGATACTTAACTGTGTGATAGAACCTTCAGACAAGGTACTCAAGAGTTACGTTAGCACAGACATATAAGTTATAGGTTCATCACAACTTAAGTATAGTATAATGGTGGGGAAATAGGCAAGTTTCCATTGACAATAGTCAAAGCCATGGTACAAACCTTTTGGGCTTAGATGGGTTAAGGGGAAAAAAAGTAGACTGGCATAGTATTCCAAGGGTTACAGGTTCAAAACAGGAGCCTACAGTAGAAATTTCACTAACCTAACCTAACCTATTCTCAATGCATTACTAGGTTTCAGTGCTCATATATACACGTAAAAATATTAAAAGAACATCTTTCTTCTTCCACAGGTAAAACTTCAGTACAGGTTAATGAAATACCATACTTATGCCACAATGCCCTCAGTTAAGCCTAACTGTACAGCACTTGCATTTTTCATGTAACTGAAGTAAGTCACTTAGGAGATCTCAAGATTCCTACAGAGGTTCATGATGCAAATATCATTAAGCAGATATTCAGTAACTCCAAAGAGCTGATACTGCTGAATGCATTTCTAACACTGCAATATATATTGCATTGCTGTTATAAAACTAGTTATTTCATTTTTGGCAATAATTTTAGCTCTAGTTAATGACTGAATAAATTTGATTATTCATCAGAGCTGGTAATATTGTGTTTTTGTTATACCTATAGATGTTCTCCTCAAAGTTACTGTACCGTCAGGAGAGTGTTTTTTCAAACAGGTCTGCCCAACATCATAACAAAAGGACCCAAATTTTCTTATGTACATGAAGAGTAAATGTAAATCATTACTACTCAATGACAAAATAGTGATACTGATGGTGGATGAAACTCACGTACTTAATACCATATTTTCATTATAAAGGCAGAAAGTAATTATAGGCTTAGAAAAAATCATTTTTACTGTGTTTTGCATTGTAACATCATAATGCTATCATTGGGAAAGCAATGTCCTATTTTCCCAGCATTCCACAGCTGTCAATACTGTATCCTCACCCATTTCAGAGTAGCAAGTGCTCTTTTTCGTGTATGTTTCAGTAAAATTGTTAAAATATATGAGGAATAATTGGCTTGGCCAGAAAGTTATAAACAAAACAATAAAGTTACCTCAGTTCTCCTTTGATGTCAATAATTTTGAAAACGAAATTCATTATGCACCATCCAGTCCTTTGAAGAACTTCATGATATAGATGTTTACTCAATGAACATTCATATAACCTATCATTAAAAGCATTATCTCCCTACACCTTTGAGAAACAAAATGTTCATTTAGTTTTACAAATATCCAATGAATATATTGTTCAAGCTTTACTAACTATTGGAAAAAATCACCACTTTTATTCAGGATGTAGATATCAAAATTTTACTTTTGGTCGACAATCATGAATTTAAACGTTTAAATATCGAGGGGTAAATAATAGATAAATTGCTCAATAAGTAATGAAGTTTATAGTACAGAAAAACAGAAAATTAATAATATGGGTTTCTACTAACGTTTCATTGAATAACTGTTGTAGCCAAAGAGTAAATTAGAAAATTTAAGTACCAAATAATGACTGTATGTAATAGAGAATTATGTTTTTTAGTGATATAAACCTATGCACTGCTGTTTGTGCTTTGGTAGACTGTATTGTAACTAAACAAATTGTTTTGGTTCAGCATTTTATATTAACTTATAACTTGCGTTTCGAGTAAGTGTTATTTGGTGTACACTAATTAGTGTAGACGAGAAAATAAGTAAAATCATAACTGGCAGACCAAAAATGATAGATTTTGGCAAGGGTTTGTTTACATTTCTTTCGTCTGGCAGCTTAAGTCACAAAACATCGAACAGGCCTTATATCTCGGTGGTCTTGGTTAAACCCCCTCTTCGTTTTTTTTTTTTTTTTTTACAAAACTTGGAACTTTCTTTGGCCCTGTGATGGCTTAATTAGCAGTGCATTTAAATAAAAAAAACAACAAACACAAAAGCAGAATGGGTAACGAGAGAACACGGGTTGCTTTATTTGGGGGCTCGGTTTGGGGCCTAGTCACGAGGTGGGCCCTGGAATGAGCGTTTTCAGGTGTATGAAAAATTTAATCGGAAAAAGTCTACAAAAACCGAATCGTACAAAAACCAGAGCATACAGAATCCGAGGTTTGACTGTATGTAAATCTTGGTCTAACAAATTCATGGTGAAAGTAGTGAAACTTTCATAAACAAAGAGAGACTGATCATTGTGAGAGACAGTGAAAGAAATAAAAGGTTTGATAGGTCCTCAGCTTCATCTCTCCATTCTGTTACTCCAATTAGAATTTCCCATTCAATTAGTGTTGGGTTTGCAATGACACAACGTCCTGGAGACTGGACTTTATTACAGGATACTCGGGAGCCAACTGACTCGCAAAAGCGTATACAGAATTGCCAATAACGGATGCATGCTCGGCAGCGCATGGCCGAAGAACATATCGTACATCCCCCCCTCAAGAATATACTTATACATGGCAAAAATAAAAAGGGGGAAAATACAAAACATATCGTACATCCCCCCCCAAGAACATTCTTATACATGACAAAAAAATAAAAGGGAAAAATGCCCTTAGATCAATGAGACAAGAGAAGAAACAAAAAATTAAAGCTAACTTCTCGATGCATACACAAAAACGAAATAAAATACATAAATTCTCTGAAAAGAAATATCAATTCCTGATGCAATTGCATACAAAAGGTAATAACATCACTCTACAAAGTCTTTGAGCCACTTGGGTTTACCAGCGGCTCTTCTGGGCCTATCAACGACGTTGGGCTCCTGTGTGGTGCGTGTCCCCTGTTCTGTCGGGGTATGGTTTGCGGAGGACTCGTGCTGGGACATGGGCGTGCCAGAGGGCGGAGCGATGACTCTCAGGTGTCGTCTGTTTCTTTTTGACAGCCTGCCGCTCCCGTTAAGCTTGACGGTGTACTGACGATGGGGCTTTGTTTCTGTTACTATGCCCGTTCGATCCCATTGCTTGGTAGCTTGGTTTTGTATGCATACATGGGTACCTAGTTCGATGGGCGGCAGTCTTCTGGTAGTGCCAGGGATGCGCATCGCCTCCTGCGACCTTGCCACTTGTAACTCCCTTCGACGTATCGTCTGCCTCCAATATCTGTCTACTAACAGGTGTCTCCTGGCCGTCGGTACCCCATCGCGCAGCTGGCGACCCGTTGCAAGCTGAGACGGCGACTTGTTAATTTCCCTGAGAGGAGTGTTGAGATACTGAAGTATCGCCAGGGCCGTTTTGTCCGACTCAAGGGCTCCACCCTTTAATGTATTTTCCCGGAGTAGCCTCTTCGCCGATTTGACAGCTGCTTCTGCCCTGCCGTTAGACTGGGGATACTGGGCCGACGACAGCCGGACCTTGACCCCCCATCTCTTGAAGAAGGCCTCCATCTCCTCGCTGGCCAAGTTCGTGCCTCCGTCAGTTGATATTTGTTCTGGGGCTCCCCAACGCGAGAAATATGATCAAAGGTGATTACTGATTTTGTTAGACGTGGCACCATTGGGGAAATGAGCCACTTCTAACCAACCTGTTAGTCTATCGGCATACACCATGTATACACTGCCTTCTATCTGGAACATATCTGCTACGACTTGCTGGAAGGGATATTCCGCAGGCGGCGTGTGTATCATTTCTTCAGGAGGCAGTGAGGGGGCATGTTCATCGCATGAAGTACATCGGGCGCGGCAATGCTGAAGGTCCCCTTCTATTCCCGGCCAATAGACCGACTGCCTGGCCCTTCTAAGCATCGAGTCGAGGCCTTGGTGTCCTGCGTGTAGGTTAGCGGCTACCTGGCGGCGTAAATCCTCGGGTATAACCAAGCGAACACATCCTTGGTCCACTGAGTATGTCACCAGATCCTGGTTGATGGCTAGCCGGTCCCGAACGCTGAAGAAGGGGCGAAGGCAGGCGAGTTCTTGCGACTTCTGTTGGGGCCAGTCGCCCGCTGCAACCCTTGCAAGCAAGAGCTGATATACAGGGTCGTTAGATGCGGCGCTCCTTACGCAGTCTTCATCCAACACGATGATATCCGGTTCCAAGGCGGCCACGGTTGCACATGCCACTGCCACTTGAATGTCGTCCTCCAAATCCACGTCGGAAGCTTCGCGGGGTGCTCGCATGGTCGGGTACCTTGAAAGAAAATCCGCGGCAGTGTTCCTTTTTCCGGGCAGGTATTTCATGTGGAACTTGAACTGGAGTGTCTTCTCTTTCAGGTTGAATAATCTCGGGTTGATGACGTCCTTAAGGGCTCTGTCACCCAGCAGCTTGACGAGAGGACGGTGGTCCGTGATGATGGTGAGATTAGGACACCCAAGTAGGAACAGCCTGGCCTTCCGCAAGCACCAGGTAACTGCCAGGGCTTCTCCTTCTACGGGGGCATACCCAGCTTCAGAGGAGGTGAGGTGTCGACTACCACACAGGGCAAGGCGCCAGCCGCCCTTGCAACAAAAGGGGCTGTCAGCTGACTGACAAATACAATACTGCTGAAGGACTACGAACCCGATACCTTCTTTACTCCAATCCGTCATTATCGTCGTAGGGCGTGTTTTGTCGTAATATGCCAAGCCGTCCTTGGCTAATTGACAGATGACCTCCTGTGCCTGCCGGAGTTTGTCACGTAGCTGACTATCCCAGTAAACGTTTTTTCCAGTGGGCTTTCTGAGGAGGTCCCTAAAGGGCTCCATGATGGGCGCCGTTGCAAGGAAGGGCGCTAACTGATTCACGAACCCGAACCACGACCTAATATCCGTGATGGAGGGCTTCTCTGGCATATGGAAGTTACGAATGGCGTCTAGTCGTTCGTCTGCGGGTTTGTATGACTCCCATCCCAGGTAATAACTGACGAAAGTGACCTCTCTCTTGCAGAATTTAAACTTCTCGGGCTTGAGTGTGATACCTGCAGAGGCACACGTTGACAGGAATTCATATACATGCCAGAACGCCTCTTCAATGCTGTGATCGTATAGCAAAGTGTCGTCAACGCATTTATGCTTTCTGGTGATGTCTTGCAGGGCATCATCAAACCTTTTTGTGTAGGCGTCCGACGCCGAACAGTGGCCCATGGGTGTTCTACGATAACGGTATCGTCCCCATGGAGTGATAAAGGTCGTAAGCGGGCGGCTGTCTTCGTCCAATTCCACTTGATGGAAACCCCAGTGGGCGTCCGCCGTAGTCTTGTACGTATGAATGGGATGCTTGAAATCATGTCGAAGGGTGCCGGTGTATGATGAGTTTCCCGAAGACAGTGGGCGTTGAGGCGCTGGAAGTCTACTGTGCGGCGAGGTTGACCCGTCTTCTTGGCGACAACGACCATCCTTGCACACCATTCCGTTGCATCCCCCACTGGGACTGGTTCTATCACGCCTTTCCGAACGTCCTCGTCAAGTTGAGCCTTGACCTCCTCTTCCCAATGCTTAGGGATTGTCGCGGGCGTGTGACAGGCATAAGGCACGGCATCAGGCAACAAATGGATGTGGTGCTGCTTGCCCGTCATGACAGGTAACGGTTCCCTGGTTGTATTAAAGGTTGTTGAAGAGAAATGCCGTAATAACCACTCCTCAAGTCTCGGTATATTCTCCTCCACAGGCGGGATGGGTAAGGTGGCTGGCTTCATTGTCTTAGGGAGTTAGGCCGTGCGACGTCTTCATTAAGCACATCAGCTGATGCAACGAGATGGTAGGGGTGAGGGAAGTCAGGGGGTACTATTCCCAGCTCCTTACAAGCATTCAACGATATATAGAAGTTCTTGGCCGTCGGCACAAAGTAAACCTCCTGCTTCGTGCGTCGCCCACCTATATCAATGAAGCATGTCGTTGATCCAAGACATCTCACTCGGAGATTAGCTACGTCCCTCAGACCTGCTCGCGGCTGCAACTCCAGTGAATTTATTTGCAGTCTTGAGAGAATCGTGGGTCCGGCAACGCAGATCTGTGCTCCTGTGTCTGCTACGACGAGTGTGGATACTGAATTCCCGTTTCTATGGGAAACACAAGCCTTGATCGTGGGGTGGGGGGAGAGGTGCGTGTCTGCAACAATCGCTAAACTCGAGGCAAGCGGCGCTTTCTTCGTATTCCTGCAGCATTTCTGAAAGTGCCCTACCTTTTGGCACCCGTGGCACGTTATACCTCTTGCTGGGCACGACGCTCGACCAAAGGGATGGCGCCCCCCACAATTTCCGCAACGCTTCACATTGGAATTGCCGCGCAACACCGCGACGTCTGGCTCTACGTCATCAATGCCTGTGACGTCATCACTCGAGGCGCCAGCAGACCCCCTCTCACTGATAGCGATGCGTGGGATACTTTCGACATCTTGGCGTGCAGCTTCGAAAGTGCAGCACAGTGCCTGAAGGGCATCTACACTCTTAAATGTCTCACATGTCTGAAAAACATGCCTCTTTAATACAGGGTCACTGAGGCCTACCATTATTTTCCGCAACAGCATGTACTCTATTAAACACTCCCCGCATTTGGGACACTCAAACTCACAGTCGGTGGCCTTCTGAGCACACCTCGAAAAATAGTCGCTCACTAATTCCTCGCGCCCTTGTGCGAGGGCAAAGAATT
Source organism: Macrobrachium nipponense (assembly GCF_015104395.2). Classification (NCBI taxonomy): domain Eukaryota; kingdom Metazoa; phylum Arthropoda; class Malacostraca; order Decapoda; family Palaemonidae; genus Macrobrachium; species Macrobrachium nipponense. Next base: position 25,066,760 of record NC_087200.1, read on the forward strand.
CAGACCACGAACTGCCTGATTCGACGACCGCAACACAATATTCCCGATGGCGTCCAGAGCCGCGTCTGGGGCGAGGGCATTCCATTTGGCATCTGAATACCGAGCGTCCAGTGCACGTTGCAACGCCGGTACACAGTTGAGCCTAATGTGCAGGACAACATCCTGCGGCGGGAACTTGTTAAGGTGAATCCAATACGTCATCGAACGTCTCCAGGATCTGAACGCTGCCGAAGACATTACCGCCTCACACTTCTCAGGGGCAGCAGAGACAGGAACTTTACCGGCACGTGCTCCTGAACCGGGAAGGGCATCCTGAAGGGAACGGATGGCACGCTGCTGGTCTGCAAATAACGTCTGTGCTTGCATGACGGCCTGTGACAAGGCCCTTGGCATTGCAGGTGAGGCACGCCTCGGCGTGGCCTGGGGTGGTCGACGTATCTGGGGCATGGTTGGTCCTTATCCTACTCACTGCGCCATGTTGGGTTTGCAATGACACAACGTCCTGGAGACTGGACTTTATTACAGGATACTCGGGAGCCAACTGACTCGCAACAGCGTATACAGAATTGCCAATAACGGATGCATGCTCGGCAGCGCATGGCCGAAGAACATATCGTACAATTAGGGATGTAAGTTTTGAAAGAATTTAGATATTGAGGGTTGAAATGGTTTGATTATTCAGATAACCAAGGTTTTGTGGAGTATTCCTGTTCAACCATGTCTTTGATGTGTCCTGTTTAGCTAGCTTTTCTTGCTAAAATGTTGGTTGAGTGAATGACAGTAATGCTAAGGATTGTTTGTGGTTTAGGACTTACATTAAAGGCCCTTTAGCTTCTAGAGTTGTGTTAAGAGTTTCCTCTGCTTCCTGTTTCTCTGGTTTCTTTGGCTAAGCAAGATGTTTGTTCCATGCAGTCTGTAACACACACTTCTCCAGCGCCTAATGCAATTTTGCACCTTTGGCCGCACTGTATGGTCTGCCTCTTTGAAGGTTTCTCCTTCAGTTGGTAAGAGTACTGGGCACTGCCTCTCATTTGCTTATACGTATGTCTATCGCCAGTGCTACCTTCATTTGAGCATCTATGCTTGAGCTACCTTTGCCTGTATGGTTATTGCTTGCACGCTTATTGCCTGCTTGCATTCTGTTAGCCTTTGCTCTCTTTCTCCCATACATCATGTTTCTGTGGCTTCCTATTTGGCCTCTCAGAGATGTTTGGTATGCTTCGGGTTCTCAGGATTTTGCAAGCTCTTAGCAAGTTAGACATCTATCTAGCCCTCTTCACCCTTCCAACACTGCATCCCTACCCCCTCCCAGTCAGGGAAACTACTCCCCATTTCCTTCCACCTTCCAAAACAACCCCTTTCGGAGTAAGTACCTCTATACAGCCTTACTGCCATACCTCTCCCATGGCCGCCAGCCATCCAACTCACCCCTCCACCTGGAGACTTCTCCAGGCTTCCCCTTAAACCATTTCTCAGTCTGTTTAAGAGAGTAAACAGTGTTACCAACATTTCCCTAAGGCCACACAGAATTGCCAACCAAAGGGAATGATGTTCTTGGTGTGTTGGATAATGTTCAGTTCTGGATAATAGTGATGCAGATAATTTGGGGGATTATTGTCTCTCATAACTTACTTTGGCCTTGGTTTTTTGTAGATGTTATCCCCAGACACATCCCAGAAGTCTCCCTCTCCAACTATCTCAATGTGTATCCAGGTCCCTAAGCTCCCCTAGTGTTGGTAACTGATGTAACTTTTTTGTCTCCTTAACCTCTACAGTTTCATCCCCCAGGAAATTCTTCATTACAATTGGGTCGCATCATTTATTCCTCTGAAGCTATAGTTCTTGCATTATATTTTCCTGTTGGTTATTGCTTTTAGTTTACCCAATTTAGCTCTTTATGATACCTGTCAGCCTTAATGCCATTTGCAAGTGCCATAGTTGTTTCCTTTTACTTGCAGCATCAGCTGTCACTCCTACTGTACCGGAATTAGCCATAAAGAATTCTGCTTGTTTTGTCCTTTGTTTCATAAGGCAAAGTTAGAATTGTGTTATTATCACTTTAATTACTATTTTTGAGGTGAAACTTACACTCCATCGTTAGATTTATCTGCAGCTCCCATTAGGTACTCCCCCACCCTTGTAAGGGAAGGGGTTATTGGAAATAATTCTTGGTTATTTTGTCATTTCATTAGGCCTGTAACTTTTGCGATAATGATTTGTTTACCAGACATGCTTCCTTTAAGCCTCCAGGAGATAAATTTCTGATGTAAGCTTCACACCTTCCTTGCAGAAGGAATGAAAAGTGTTAAGGTAGAAAGTATTGAGAGAATTGGTTGTTTTTTCGACTCCCTGCACCCTCTCGTGTGCTTGGCATCAGGTCTGACCACCCTGGCACCAGTTCTCTCCTTCTACTAACCTCTTGCTACTTGCTCCTGCACCTGGTTCTCTTTCTTCCTTTCCATACCTTTGCCTGTCTTGTGTCGTGGTTAATAGATGTTAACGTTGTAACAGTGAAGTGAAGTGTAATGCAGTGGATGAGGTGGCTACTCGTTCCCCAATGCTCTTTGACTAAGATTGCTGTCAAACTCCCCTGCACCTGGGAGGAGGCACACTCAAAGTCCAAGGGAGGTTGGGGTTACACATGGGTAATTGCTCCTTCATTCGGCCTGTTGCTGATCCCAGGTATTGACAGGCAGCCATTGGAATGGCATCTTACTGGATGTTTAGTGAAGGAGTGGACTATCTGGCCCTCCCGGATATTTTAAACTCAGTCCCTGTCAGACTCGCCTAAACCTGGGAGGAGGCATATTTTTTAGTCCATGCGAGTCCGTAGGGTTTTAGTCCCTGGATAGTTACCTCTCAGTCGAGCCTGTTGTTCACAGATCTTGACAGACATCCACTGGAAAGGCGTCCATTAGGATGGGCATTCATTGTCCTCTTGTGATACGAATCCCAGTGTAGAAAAGTGGCATTGATGGCACTTCTCAGGTATTTGATGCTCTTCCTATCTGAGCGCCCAACAGTGTCAGAGGGAGCGGGCAGGTGTCCGAGAGCGCCCAGTGTACACCTGTATCCATATGTCTACCTTTCCATTTGGTACCAGTGGTCATGCTTTCAGCACCAACCTCCTAGTTTGAGGCACCAGTTCTTGTTTGGCTCAGCGCCTTATTTGTGTGTCAGTTCCAAGTGAACAGGGACCAAGGCTACCCCAGACAAGGTGATGACTGCATATGTCAGCACCTTGTGCCACAAGAATCGAGCATACATACTTTCTATCTTTGGGATTGAGAAGGATTCTATGAAATTATTTGTAAATATCGGACGTCACTACGTACGAGTTGACTCTGAACTCCAGTAGCACATCAAATAGCAATTCAACCAAGCTTGGACCTGGTTACAGACCATCATTTAAGGAGGATTCTCCCTTGGACTTAGACGATGCATTAAATGCAATCCTAAGGGGGTTGGTGGAGCTCTCCTTCTTAATACCAAAAGGAGACATATAATAACCCCCGTATAAGAGCCCTCTATCTTTGGGTGTGACACTTGTTCTATGAACCACCCAGCTCTGAGTTATGTCTGAAGGACTTGCTTGTAAGCAATTCTATGTTTAGGGTCTTTAGCAAACTTTATTTCTAATGAACTCAATTGTGCGATGGCATTACGATAATTCACCTGTGGATGCAGCTTGTCATGAAAGGGTAGGTTCACTTGGTTAACCTTGGTCAACTCGTACAATACTATCCTATACTTTTTGCATCACTTTGCTTTCTGCTACAGAGAGCTGTTCGTGGGGGGGGGGGGGGGCGGTGTTATTCCGATGTTATCCAGTTAAAACCATTCATCCACATTGTGCAGTGTCTCATTCATTCACTCATGCACTGCTCACACAGAAGATACTCTTACCCCTTGTAGTGCTCATTAGGGAACCCTCCTGTATGAGGATACCCCTTTATGCGTTATGAACAAAATTACACCCATTACGTTATCTAACCCAATCTCAAAATGGCTGAAATAATCTGCCCCAATTAACATATTTGCATCTCTGATCACATCACCCTCTATTTCCTCGTTGGCCATCTGATACCCTTGGTCTATTGAGCACTTCTTAACATTACTTAACCCCGTATTATGGATGGGAACATTCACTTCATCATGCACAATCAATTTCATTTTTACCACCCTATTTCCCAGCTGTAACTTACACAAAACTAAATCATGGTCTCAATTGATTATGGCAGCTCCAAAGGGTGCAATATTTAGGGAAACTTTAATTACTGGCAGTTGTAAAGCCCTTGCTAACTCGGTCGAAACAAAACTGTGGTGGCTCCCAGTACCTAGAAAAACTCTTGTGGGAACCCATCTGTTTTTAGCAGACAAAATGACTGATGCAGTAGGCAACAAGGTGGCGGCAACTCTGAGGGAGGAGAGCATTTACGGAATTAGCATTTACACAAGGTTTCTCAGCATTTGCACAAGGTTTCTCAACACTGCCTACTCTTACTCTGACTACCTCCTGAGGAATTTAATGAACCCTTGCCACTTGTTCTTCCTTTAACTTGATCATGTGATGGGCGAGACACACATTACTTAATTGCCTAGTGGGCTGACTTATAGGGATCTTGAAAGTACTACTACAACAAATTAAATGGTGTTTACTATTGTATAGTTTACAATTTTGTTTGAAACACTGACTACTAGTATGGCCTGACCCAAACATTTAAAAAATCTTCTGGTATACATCAACTGGCGTTTGCGGTCTTCCATGGCGTGAGTCATACAGTCGTTGGCCAAATGCTCATCTCAGCAGAACGGACATGTCCGTGCATGCTGAGGCTGATGTGTAGTGTTCTTTGGCCTAACTGACTCTTCTTCCTCTTTTTGCAACGCGTCATCTTCCAATGATCTAAAGAGGAAATAGTGCCTCGAAAAATTCATCTAGTGTATACGTAGTCACATTTCGAAAAGTCTACATCCTTTCGATAGGGGTCACCTTGAGAGAGCTTTTGTATTATTAGACTCGTTACCATTCCTGCCCTATGTCTACTGAACTTAGACATGGTCAATTGTAGGCGTGAATTTTTGTAACTCCACATGGTTGAATTAGGTATGAACAGATTGGCGAGCCACCTGTGCTAGATATTACCAGTTCCTGTTACTGGTTACCATAATGCATGTCTGACAATTCTAACACCATGTCATAATTCACGGCTGTCACTCTTAAAACCTTGACTACCTTAAGCGGCTCCTTCTCTAGGGTGCCTACCAAATATGTAAATTTAGTGATCATGATGTCTATGCACCTGTACATTGAACAGTCCTTTGTAAGTCGCTACTCTTGTTTTTGCTCCAAACACTGGCAAAGGAGTTCTTTCAACTTAGGCTAACAATTCATCTGCTGCTGTGCATTATTTAAGGAATCTAATCTGGAAATAAGTAGCAAAATTACTCTACTCACTTCGCTAAGCAATTGGCAAATTGAGGGACTGTTCACATAAGCACTTCTTAACACCTTCTCACTGGCATTAATCATATCTACCAAATTTTCAAATGCTGCTACTGAGCAGGTTTCTAGGAGCTTTCATTGGGCCTCTGCCCCTGCATCTGACAGCAAAGCAATTGGTGAGGTTACCTTCACCTCAGTTGCAACTGGAACTTACATTTTGATTAAGTTTCGTTACGTTATTATAGCAAATTCAAAGTTAAGTTACGGTACATTATTACAGAGATGGCAGTTTCAGTCAACCGCTGTTACATTTCATGTGCGTATTCCCCTGAATTAGCTCTACTAAACAATTTACAATGAGTTCATTGCATGTGGTTCAAAATGCACACAGCCTGCTATCCTAGCCTATGTCGGTTTCACAGATTCCACAGCCAAGTCATTCTCAAAACTAACATGTGGCTATTGGGCTTTCTGAAAAACCTTCTGCTATTACATTTACCAGAAATCAATAATTGCTGGACGTTCTTGATGCTTGAAGGTAGGTTCTTATCATCCTGTTTGAAGGTCCAGTTGTCGCAATTTAACCCACAACTGCATAGATTCTAAGTCCTGAGAAGGTATGGGACTGGGATGATCAGGCCTGAAGGGCAAAACCTACAAACATCGGAAGAGTTTATGGAAGGTCCAGCAAAATAATGCATGGATTTACAATTTTATTACAAAAGTAGTCTATTTAAAATTTAATATCACAAACTAAACTGACCATGCATTCGGCCATGACTCATAAGACCAGATCACAAGTGTTTCATAAATATCCAAAATTTATCTCCACATCTGCTCTTTTGAGCTACAAATTCATGAAATAATCACAGTGCAATCTAAATCACTCAATACTCAAATTTAATGGACACAGACCCTAGGATGATAAAATTACACCATGGGACAGACTCTTCCTATACACAAATCTTGGTATAGGAGGAGACGACTCTAGTTACTGGTTTCCTACCTCTGTTAGGCCACCCTGAGAAAGGAGGCCGAGTGAGCTGTGCTACCTTGGTTGTCACCTTGGTTTCTTATCAAAAGTGCTAATCCTAAGCATTGTGAAGGATTTGTTGTGGAAAAGGAGGATCCAGTCCTTTTTTGCAACAGGTTGTCTTCAAGTCCACGTGTTTGTCCATGAGTTCCTGGGCTGCGACACTCCACTTCTCTTCGTACAGAAGACAGAGTTTATTATGGAGTCAGACCTGTCTTATGAGATAAGTTTTGAGGGAAGGTTGGTACTTTGTCTGTTTTTACATTTTTTCTCTCTAAAGCCCCAAATTAAAATTATATCTATATTTATGCCTGTCCAATCATAGTAGTGGGAAAGGAGTCCCTTCATCTCCTTTCCCAGACCTACAATTCTCCTTAACCCATAGTGGACGGGTAAAAAATCAATATGCAGCTCCTCAGGCCGGGTAAACTTTGAGGTTTGCCAATTTACAAAACAAACACATCAATGGAAAGAGGAAGATATGCAAATACACGTGGTGAAAGAAGAAAAATGTTACAAATTTTCCCTACCTTCCACAATAAAGTGGGGCCTCTTTTACAAGACAATTGTAAATTTTACCAACTTATATATGTTTTTTCAAATAAATAATTTTCTTTTATTTTGTAAAATTATAATTACAGCTCCCACAATATCAAAACAGATAAGAAATAAAATTAGTAACAAATTCTTAGCAAATTTGTTGAAAAATATTAAGGTAAATTTACCAAGAACGAAGATTCAGTAAATTTTTTTTATTTGTACATGTTTTTTGTAATATTTCTTTGCTCTTTTCTTTGTAAAATTACATTTACAATGGACATACTATCGTAAAAGAAAAGAACAAAAACTAACTGCAACCCCTTTGTATATTTATGAGCAAATTTACAAAAAGACGTCATGTGGGACAGAGACGCAGTACATTCTCCCTTGAAGCCAAAAGCAGAACTGAAGTCCTGAGAGCCAGATTCGTGATTTTAGCCAGTGTAAAAGTTGCCATTAGTGAATTTATGGGCTGTAGAAGTATTGGCACCTCTTTCTCGCCTGATTCTGTCCAAATTAATGGTGCTTAATATTGCTTCTCTTCAGGATCAACCGTCCACCACACCCTGTTATTACTACTCCTGAGAAGCTGTCGGTTCATTGAGGGTTAAAGCCTCGTTTCTTGGCTGGGGAACTCCTTTGGGGATCTGGAAATTTTCCGGGACGTACTCCATGAGGATGGAACCTTCCTTTCTATGTCAGAGGACTGAGAATTTGTCCACTTGAGTCGTCAGTACTTCATGACCCTAGCACCTGGACCTAGGTAGTACATATCTCTAAACGAGACCATAGCCCTTTTTGGATTTGCTTTAGAGGCCCTCTCTTGCTCTCTCTACAAAGCAAGAGATATTCTATGGAAGGCAGTTCCAAATAGTTTATTCTTCTTGATTCTTTCGTAACTTTTATTTCTGGCAGAAACTCTGAAGCAGGCACTTCCCATGGGGTGGGCCCTACTTCCCCTGATCTGGCAGGATCTGTGGACTCTTGGGGCAGGCCGGCTTTGATCTTGTTTGCCCCCTCAAGGAACTTTTGTTTTCCTATCGTTTATTCCCCAGCCCAAGTCCCTCTTACTTGGGCAACTATCAGCCCATCATTAACCACCTGATTTTTTCTGGCCTCTATCATGAGCAAGGAAGTGCTAATCAAAGGCGCATTGCATGTTAAGATGACCCTCCTAACCCTGTTTAGACCTATAATTATGGTTACCGAATCTTTTGTCAGTTTCTGTTGAACTACCAAGACTTCTTTCACAACCTGTGTCTTTTCAGGACATCCTATCTTCCTTGGATTCTTCCTAAGACAGTTCGTTTTCACGCAGACAAGCTTCATGTGGTCTGGAAATTTGTCAGAATGAAAGCAGTAAGTAATACAATTGTTCAGACTCCATCAGTAAGAAATATCGATTTATGCTTAACTCAATTGTTAACCCAATTGTTAAATTATGGCACCTAATCCTGATGGTCTCTGGCTTTTACTAAAACATATTATGAGAACCAAGCCATTATTTAGAGCAAGTTTTTCTTTTACCAAAACAAGTTTTTCTTTTACCAAAACAAGAAACCATCCCAGCTGTGTGGACCCTCGCTTTTTCACTTAGGATTAACAGACATTCTTGGCTATGAAGAAGAGAGAAAGCTGAGGACATACCCTCATACCAAATGGATTTTCTCAGAGGCACATCAAGGAAACTTCCAACTAAAGTGAAAGCTAAGAGCATCAGAGTAGTGTCTATCCTCAGAGCTTCCTCTTCCCATTTAACTTTCAAAATCCTACACGTGTTCCTTGCTTCCATTTGGTATCAATCCACTTGAAGTAGAATCACTTCCTCTTCCCAGCCTCTTAAGTAGGCTAGTTTTAGTGACGCCAGCTACAGTCTTGCAGTAGCTTTACTGCTTCCAAAGCCTCAAGCTAAGAACTCTCCTGGCATCCAGGCCAACTACTGCCTGGCACCGAGCAGAGTTCCTGACGCCCAGAGTTTTTTGCTCTCCTGGCTTTCAGCTTGCCTGGCTCTAGTTACAGCCTGGCTCCTAATGCTGAGCTTCCAGCACCCTGAGCTTCTAGCTCGCTTGCCACCCAGCTCGTCTGATGCCAGGTTTTCAGCTCAGACCATTATGAGTTTCTTGACTCCCCTGACATGGACACTCTTCAAGTCAGCTGCAGTCTAGCTTCCGTTATAGAGATCCCAGCACCATGAGGAGCTCCAAACTTCTTACTCACTTGGCGTCCATCTATCTTGGCACCAACTAAGTCTGGTGCCAAGTTTAGAGTTCTCAGTTCCCAGAGCATCCAACTCTCCTGGCGCCAGCTACAGTCTAGCTTCTGCTATAGTGTTTCCAGCTCCATGAGGAGCTCCAGGTTTCTTGCTCACCTGGTGTCTATCTATCTTGGCTCCAGTGAAGTCTGGCTCCAGTTTTAGAATTCTCAATGTCCAGGCTTCCAACTCTCCTGGTGCTGCTGATAGTCTAACTTCACCCTTACAGCTCCCAGCACCATGAGGAGATTCATTCGCTCTGATCGTCTTACGCTTCCAATATCTGCAAGCTGCCTTCGGCTTGGTGCCAACAACACTGTATCCAGAACTGAATACCCTGGTGTAGTAACTGCCTTGGCATTGTGGGAGGAAGTATAGGACTTAGCTATTTTTTTTATCCACCTTATATGTAGTAAGGTACAGAGCTTTAGGGAGCCAGTGGGTTTTGTGTACCTGGAGCTTTCACCACTCAATTGCTGGATGATGGTTTGTGGTTTTATTGCAGTGTAGGTGTCAGTGTTTTTTTTTTTTTTTTGGTGCTCCGCCCAGGGCAAGGGCCGGTACCAATCATGCTTTTCCAGCCAACAGAGTACTACCCTCGCTGCAAAGTATCCATTAAGTAGGTAGCGACTGTGGGCTATACAGCCACACCACTACGAGTTAAGATGATCACCATCCACAGGCAGTATCTACCTGCAGTGGCTTTTTAAGTAATGGGAAATGACAGCATTGTTTTTTCTATACGGCCAACTTCTTTATTTCAAATTCATCACATCACTCAATGTTTTAGAGTAGAATATGTCCGTTTCCCACATCCTTTAGTATGGAATCAGCTATGTAATTACTTGGTAAGTCACTTATGAAAAAATTAAATTTTTGTAATAAAATAAAATTTTATTATATATACTACTTACCAAGTAATTACATGACCAGAGCCCACCTTAATCCCCTCTGTTGGACATTAGGCATAAAACAGAATGTGGTGGTTGGCCAAGTCGTTGCTGGTACTGTTCTTGAGATTTATGGACTCTCATGTTTGTGGATTTCTCTTATGGGCCATATCTACCCATTATTGTGGGAAACTCACATATACGCTGCAGTTTTCTATGAGAAATATCCACAAATTTCTGTATTTCCTTATCAATTTCATGATTAAATGCACTTATTGTGATAAAACTTAAAAAAAAAACAGGTATTTAAGCATCTTTAGTGGGTTTTTCTTGAGTTTTAATTAACAAAGTAAGCAGTTCTTAGCATTTTTATAGGGGTTCTAAGTATTTGCAGATTCTAGCTATTTGTAGGGAGTCTGAAATGCATCCCCCGTAAATATAGGGGGGTCCAATGTAATGCCATTAGGCACCCTGTACCTACACTGAGCCTTTGAAGGCCCCTGAAAAATTTGCATTTTTGTTTAGTAGTATATATAAAATTTTATTTTAATATAAAATGTAATTTTTGTAAAAAAATACAATTTTGTATATGCAACTTACCCAGTAATTAAATAGCTATAATTTCTAACTAAACGGCAGCTAAGATTTGAAATTCACGGTAGCTATTCTTTTTTGTTTTGGTGCAGGAATAGCCTTGCCCACTACCAGGGAAGAGAGGAACAACTTGGCAAAGACCCGACAATTTGTTTCTGCCGTGGTTGACGACGGACGTTGATCTGCAGCTGGTGGTTTGCTAATTTGTAAAGTTCAGTTGACTGCTGGTAGCTTTTTGCTTTTGAATTTTGTTTAAAGACTTTTTTTCCTCTCGTTTGGACTGAAAGTTTTCTGTTTTTTAACATGAGAATTTTTCCAACATTGACGATGTTTGATGCTAGTTTATCTTCAACACATTATTCCAGCAAAATAATAAGAGATTGGCTTCCTTAAAATATGACTCTCACACAATTTGCACTTCATGCAATGGTCAAATTTGTTCACCATCGCCATTGTGAGAGGAATGTATAGATTGGGATATTAAACAATGGAAAGTTTTGTCTTCTCATTAAAGTAAGCTAGAAAGGGATAGGAAGAGAAAGGCTAATCTTAGACAAGACAAGATGAATGCTAGTCAGGATAGTAGTTTTGACCTACCTGTCTCTGTACCTGTGATGTTTCCTATTCTTCTCCCAATCCTAACACCACAGCCTTTACTCGACTCCTTCTTTAACGTCCCCAATGCCATTGCTGAATTAGAGTCAAAGTTGGAGTCGAAACTCGACCATAAGTTTAGTATTATTTTAGAGTCTATGGCCCAATTAGGTTCTTTATTTAAAGCCCTAATGAAGGTAAGTAATCAAGGTGTCAATAGTGCAAGTGAAGTGTTAGCGGAGGAGCTGGCTATCCTTCCTGCTGATTCTCCTAGGCAAAGGTCCCTGATTCACTCCCCTGAACCTGGAAGAAGCTGTACTGGAAACCCAAGGAAGGCTAGTGGGGTCTACTCACGGGTAGTCGGCCCCTCAGATGCACCTGTTGCATCCCAGGGCGTCACAGACAGCCATTGGAAAGACGTCTTTAAGGAAGTGTCGAAACTTTCATCCAGCTCTGAAACTTCCAGTCTGGAGATTAGGGGGCAGTGGCGCTTTAAGGAGAAGCCTAGGCCACTGAAATGGCCATTGTCGGAAGCAGCTGCTTCCCCTCTGGTGCCTTCTAAGAATTCTAAAGGTACTCCTGTGGTGCAGGATCAACCTTCTTGCAGTTTCTGGTATTCTTCAGAACTTTTTTCTTCTGTTTACGAGGAGGAGAGTAAATCTTTCAAAGAAGCCAACAGAGCTTCCTTCGTTAAATGTAAAAGTGTGAGCATGTCTGGCACAGTAGCGCTACTTCTGAGCACCCACCAGCGCCCATATTTGTTAAACCTTGTGAACCCCCAGTTACACCTGGACATTTTGTCTGTCGAGCACCCAGTAGCACCTGAACACTCCCTGGCTGTTAAACACCTGGAAACGCCCATTAATTCCTCGTCTCAGGAGCTTCCTGGTGTGCCCATTAGAGGTGATTGAGTTACCTGTTGCCCTTGATTCTTCTTGAGCAGATCGGTGCCCTCAGGCTGTGTCGACAACAATAGATCCTTCCCTGGATCCTATTAAGAAGTTGGATGACATTTTTGACATCTCGCCCAACTCTGAACGTTGCACCACACCCAACTTCAGACACTCCACCTTGCACAAAGTTGCACCACTTCAAAAGTACTTTTTTCTCCCATTTCTTCAGCAGAGGCTGAAGCTCCTCGAGAAGCAGAAGAGGTCTCTCCTTCCTCAGCATGTGTTGCTTCTTCATTACCTCCTTTGGATGTATCCTACTATTTTTACTCCAGCAACTCCCGCTTCTCCACAGTCTACTTTTATAAGTAGCAGCCAAATGCTGCACCGTAGTAAACTCCCTCCAGAGATAAAAATGTCATTTTTTGTGGTTAAGAAAACCTGACAATCTTTGTCATGGTTAAGCCTGGAGGAGGCAAAGTTAAGTTTTGTTTTGAGGTTTTAGAAAACCTAGATTATCTTTGTCAAGATTGTCTTTGTGAAACATTAGGTTTTCTGTGACGTATTTGATTAATCTAGTGCATGAAAACTAGTTCCATACCCTTTACCTTTATTGTAGGTAAGCATTCATAATGTGGGAGCTGTTGCAACTTCATTTAGTGTTAAAACACTTTGTTACTTGAGGATGGGATTAATGCAATGCAATAGACATGGAATTTAGTTTTGCCGGATTGCAGAATAGTGTTTGAAAACAGTAAAGCTCTTAGTCCGCTACTAATAGCAGGTAGCCTTTTCCTGAACTGAAGAAAGAGCAATCCTTTAGGCTCTTTGATGGTGCAATCCTTTAGGCTTTTTGTTGGAGTAATCCTTGAGGCTCTGTTGGAGCAATCTTTTAGGCTCTTTGTTGGAGCAATCATTTGGACTCTGTTTTAAATCCTTTGTTTTAATATTTTGGGGAGCTTGAAGGTACACATGTTGTATAGGAGTGTACCTTCATATCATAAAGGTATTTATTTTTAGTGGTCATTTTATACTGCTCTTTGCTGCTCATGTATGAGAGCCTTTCTCCCTGAATGGAATCCAACTTCTGGTGATTGTGAGATCCAGAAGAATTCCAGAACAGGTTAGAATGTTTGGGTTTTTTGCATGAAACCTTTGGCTCGATTGGGTGGGTGGATTATGTCTAGCTGCACTACCCACCATCTTCTCAATTTGGGAATCAGCAAACTTTAACAGTATTCATCCAAATATTATAAATTTTATAATAAAATTTATGTTTGAATGCCGCCTCTATCAGTGCGGAGATAAAAGCTAACTTTAACAGTAGATAAGTATCCAAATAGTAATAAATTTTTTTATGAAAATTTATATTTTTCATTCTCATTGACAAATTTCAGGAAACCTGACTACCTCTGTGTTGGCCAAAATCTCTTAAGTAAATTTAATAGCTCGAAGAACAGACAATGCAGTTCCTAAATAAATTGCCTGACAACCTTATGCAGGATATGTTATCTAAGCTAGAATGTCATTGCCCCCTTCCCCTTTACATCTATGAAATTATGCTTCATGGAGACATCTCATCCATTGCTGAAACCCAACTCACTACCACGAGGGACACCTATCTGTCTCGCAAAATATCATCAGCTGTTAAAATTACAGGTTTTACATAGATAAAGTACCTTTATATTAGAGACTTGCTCGTTAAATTCCAGGTAAACCCTTGCAGCATGTACTCATATTCTCATGAAACATTAGCAATGTTGTGTACCATTAATTTCTTTTTTAATAAGTTATATAATGTATGGAAAAATGGATGATTGTTTTTCTTCTCATAGTTGTGTGTCTCATCATCCTGAAGATTCAGGTCATGACACTTCAAACAGCCCTGCTCCTTTATGAATTTAAAACTTAACAGATTGTTTTGGTTTCAGTCGTCTTTCCTGCTTGCATAAGAAAATATCTAAAGTGGGTGTAATGAGATTCCCGGAAAAAGACATTGCGTAGCTCCTTATCTTATGGCAAGTCTGCAAGTGTTTTTCCACTAAAGTCTGTAAGTAAAGGAACTGTGAACTGTGGCAACTTTTTTATTGGGATTCAAGTTTAAAATGTAGCTTACCAATCTGGTTGTCATGTGCCACCTTTCATGCTGTTCTACTGGTCCACACCACAGAGGTTGTTTCAGTCTTCCTCATGGCTCATTCATCCTGTGCCACATGTGCCAGTTTGCCCATGCTTTGCGCTTTGCTACCTCCTACACACTACACAAGTTATGCCCAGAAGGCTCACTCAGTTTATTTTGGGTACTCATATTTACCCTTGTGGCTTTCCCTTTTGGTTTTTTATTCAACGAGATACCTATGTGAGTTTACTCCTCTTCTTAGACAAGAGGAGAGGCACATTCTGCTTGTAATAAATTTACTGTAAGAGTAGCTTCCCTCCAGGTATTGCAATCTCAGAGACATCTGGATGAAGGTTTCTTGTTGGGCTTTCATAACAGTAGCCTCACATTTTTCTCATACTCAGTTTTTTTTTTCTCTCTCTCTCTCTCTCCAGGCTAGCCTTCTTGTCCCTTACCACATTGGTAAGAAGTATTCATCTCTCATGTTGAGTTAGATTTTAGGGACCAATTGTTTCTCTCAAACTGGCTGGAGTGGGTCCTGGTACCCCAAATTAACCCCATACAGACTTAAATTCTCTTTGTACAATTGATACCCTGACCCCCATGGATCAGGGTATATCTCTAGTGGTAATTAAGTCACAGTCGTCTTCAAGTCCATCTGTGACCCAGTAGCTCCCCTTTGGCTCCAGCATGCTTGGTTTATATTAACCCTCTTAATAAATAATTTTTTGTTGTTGTTGTTGTGGGTGTGTGTGTTTCATTAAGAGCAAAGTTGAGGTGGTGAAATAGAAAACTGATGTCCAGGACTGCAGTATCCGATAGGGAGTTAACTTTAAAAATCATCTGGGATCTGCAAGGGAGACTGGACAAGCCATCATAGGTAGGTACACCATCAACATTAAGCTTTTGGGTAGGCCAGGATCACCCAGCCTTTTCAGTTGTCGGCCCAGGTTTCAGCCCAGAAGGAGGACAAGGAGAAAAGATGGGAAGAGGATGCTGAAATTGGCAATCCTCTTCTGATTGCTTCAGTTTGGAATGCTTGTCATGCCCTTGGGCAGTGTGATAGAACAGGGTCTGTGGATTCTTAGGTAATCTCTCCTACAGTATGGTTACAGACTGCCCTCCCCTTTTTCACAGACCCAGACTCATTCTGTAAGAGTTACATAATAAAAATATGGAATGTTATTCCATATATATAAAAAACTAAAACTAAAGAGGTCAACCAGATTGCTTGCAGGAATGTGATCAGACCAGAGACGCTAAGATGACGTATACCTGTAGTCATTCATTTGTTTTGAAAACATTAGTCCAAGCTCCCTGCTTGAGACAACTACCGCGACCTATAATTCAAACGGCCTACGTGATCTGTAGTGTGTCTTATTTGTATGTATGTTCATATGTTCGAGCTACTGTCTGCTTCCTTTATGACTTGTAACCGAGATGGTGAACAGAGTAGAATTAGCCATCATCATTTGCAGAAGCGATCAAGCCATCGTCATTGGCAGACCTGTACAACCCTGTCTAATATTCATCATGTAATCTC
This sequence comes from Macrobrachium nipponense, assembly GCF_015104395.2. NCBI lineage: Eukaryota > Metazoa > Arthropoda > Malacostraca > Decapoda > Palaemonidae > Macrobrachium > Macrobrachium nipponense. The sequence continues at coordinate 25,082,660 of NC_087200.1, forward strand.
AGAAGAATATATGTATTTTTATACTTCGTGTTTTCTACTAGAACCTCACATCAGAAAGAAGATACTTACTTCGTTCGTTATCATGAAACCCCAAGACACTCCAATGAGTATGGAAGTGCATAACCAACCGACCTAGCGTAAGATTATCGCAAGTCTAACATTACCTCATAGGGCGCCTTATTATACAAGGCAACAGCCCTAATATTGGTGGCAGCGTACCAGAAGAACTCTACAACGTCTTACGAAGAAAAACCAGAATAATGAATAATCTATCATATCAGAAGTCAACAATGACGAAAGCAACAGATTCTTCAAGTAACTTAGTATCATCGTTTAGTGAGCGACTTCAGAAAACAACAAGAACTCTTCAACGTCTTCCGAAGAATAACGAATAATGTATCATACCAGAAATCAACGACGACGGAAGCAAGAGATTCTTCAAGCAACTTAGTATCATCATTTAGTGAGCGTTTCCGGCACTTCAAGAAACAAACCGAACGTGTCTGCAGCATCGGATCTTCAAGGGCTCGAATCATCCAAACAACGCGCATGGGGGAAACTCAAGCCAAACCAGGTCATCCGCTAAAGAGAAGGAGGGCCAAGAGCACATCGTTATCGGAACACCGTGACTTCCCACAAAATCAAGCTAAGTACAACCTTTTTATTCATTTGGAGTAACTTTGAGTGTTTCCTTTGCAGGTCGAATTTCGTTATTCCTGTGGCTGAAGTTACGAGACATTCTTAATCTTACATTTTTACAGAAATTATCTACATCATAGGGATGTCGCTACTGCGAGTTTCTATCTTTGAGTTTCTGTTTCCAGAAGTTCTACTGAAATATCATAATCATATACTCTGTTAATTTTATCATTTTGGGTGATTATTAATCCTTTACGTAACAAATCATATTAAACAGTGAATATGCGTTTACGCAGTGGACGTCTGTATTTATACAGATGCATGGATAGGGTCGTTAGGCACCGTAGTGATTAGAAAACACACAAAAACAAGTGGAACACCCGTACAAATCTGGATAGATTATAGGTAACACTATTTTGGGTCAAACAATAAAAACTCCGGTGCAAGGTCCCGATCGCAGTTTTAGCCTTGAGTTTTTTGAGTTATACGCATAAAAAATCGAAATCCCTATGACTCAACTTAACTTTAAAAATACGGCTGGATTGCAAGGAATAACATGTCTATAAAAAACTTTCATTAGGTTAAGTGTGCTGACCAGGATCCCTCACTATTTCAAATTTTAGCAAAGAATGAAGTAAACAACAGCAAGTACAAACAGTTAATATTGAATGCAGTGGAGATAACTTGTTTTAATAGTAATCACTCAATTCCTAATAGTTCGTCATTCATACGTTCGTTGCTTTATACGTAACCAACAAAAGAATGCTAAAAACACACAATACGTTACCGATGGTAAACAGTAGCCCTAAATATCAGAATCAAACAAATCATGCTTATGCAAACTTGGTTACTGTGTCATCTAGTCAACGGTCAGGGTCAGTTAAATCTGCCGAGTGTTCAAAGCATAGCACATTCCACATAAGCGACTTCAGCGGAGAATAAAAACGATGTTGGATCATTTATACCAAACCTTTTTTTTCATGCCAATACCTTTTTGAATTAAAAAGGAATTTCCCTATGAATCACACGACCGTATCAAGTAATCAGAGCAGGTTCTCGTTTTTTTTAATACATAAGTTATTATAAGTAGTGGTGGATTAAGCCCGACTGTACGCGTCGTAAAAATTAGAATATCTTGTTTTATTCCTTTAGTACACGTAATATCCTGTATTTACGGACTCACCGTCTGTTGTTCGAACTTCCCTAATGAGAAGTCCGGATAAGCGAGCGCTTACAGATACCTCTATAGTTATAAAAAACATTGATCTGTATCTAGTGTAATTGTAAGATATCCATCTAGGGGTATACAAAACATTATCTTACCTCCTGCAAAATAAGGCGTGTGTATCAAAGGAAAATTCTATAAACCTTCAAACATATTAAAATCCATTTTGAACAAAAAAAGAGACAGTTAATCAAATAATAACTTATATTGAGGAACTACACATTTGTCTCATAAATCGTAACATTGTTCAAATGACCCAACAGAATCCTCTCACAACCGCAGTTGCAGTTTGCACGCAAAATCTCGAGAAGCATGCACCCTCGAATGTCTTAGTGCGTGTAAAAAGACTTTGCTGGGATCTGAAATTTTAATCCTTCCCGACACTCTGAAATATAACGATTTCCGCGAACAAAGCCCTATACACGGTTGACTCACAGCAACAAGTTAATCTAGTAATCCACAAAACCTATACATATAAATATCGCATTTTTTATTATTGCTAATTTTTAATCACGCCCAATCAGTCGTAGATGAATCTCTCTTATACTCTATCTAAAGTAATATCCGTAAAGTCATTCAAGCAGAGGTGATTCAGCAGAATTTTTTTTTTATCTTTTATCCGAATACCAGGAAGTTTCTCCACTAGCGAGTGATCTCTGGGAGTAAAACGGATGTCATTGAAAACAAAATACGGTCTAAGGACAAACATAAAGCTATATACGTACCTTCGTATAGACTCCCAATGAAATTTCAAAATAGAGATAAATGACGAAGTTGAAAAATGTTAGTAATAGGAGTCATTAGGAAATCAAATAGCCCATATAATTTTTCCCTCAAATGTCAGAATAAATTTTTTTTCACCAACTTGGACTTACTTAAAGGCTTTCACCAGATACAATTACCTAAGTGATTTTACCTCATACACCGTTTTCAGCACACTCAGGGGACATTATCAATTGTTACGTATGCCTCCGGCTTACGTTGCGCCCCAATTACAATATAGTGTTTGGAGATTTTTAGGGGATACCCAACATGCCTATTGGTTGGTCTTGTAATCTTTTCTAATACCTTAGAAGTACATTCACATAAACTAGAGCTAGTGCTACAGAGACAAAGACAAATAATCTCAGAGTAAAATATCTAAATGTGAGTTTTAAAAAACCGAACATGTTTATCTAGGTTTTATGTATCTAGTCAAGGTCTTAAAGTAGTCCATGGTAAGGTGTCGACTATTCATAACTTCCGGTACCTATTAACATAAAAAGGGGATACAGCACTTTTGCGCTGTAGTGGGTATTACAATCGTATGCAAATATGTAACTCATCAATCATGACAGCTCCTTTAACAGATCTTACGAAGAAGGGCGTAGATTTATTATGGTCTAAAAAGCATCAACAGGCGTTTGATATCTTAAAAGCGGAATAATGCAGCTCACCTAACTTAAAAATCCCTGATTTAAATAAGGAATTTTTTTTTATAGCAACAGACGCCTCAGACCAAGGGGTAAGAGGGGTACTACTTCAGCAATATGATAAACAGTTCTTCCCTATAGCTTTTTATTCACGTAAACTAAAGCCCTCTGAAAGTAAATCTGCAGTAATAGGCAAGGAAGGGCTAGGTATCGTTAACTCACTAGTACATTTCAAGTTCATAATCTATGGCTATCCTGTTAAGATCCTTACTGACCATGAGTCACTTACCGAGTTTTTCAAAGGCTTTAATCACAGTCCCAAAGGAACTCGTTGGCATATGATCATTCAGGTCGTTGGAGCCAAGTTAAGATATCTACCTGGGAAAGCAAATATAGCTGACGCATTATCCCGTAAACCCGCACCATACTGCAAAGAACCATTAATTGGACTAAAAGATATAGAAACATCCGTGCCTATTGTTAAAACCGTATCTAAACAAGAAAATTCCTTAACCCAAGAGATCGCGAGCATTGAATATCTGGGTTGGAGCGCCGAACTGTTACAAACTGAACAAAGCAAGAGTCAACAGCAATAAGCAAAACAATAAACACTTCGAACGGTAACAGGGTCAGCAACTAAGCAAAACAATAAACACTTCAAACGGAAACAGGGTCAGCAGCTAAGCAAAACAATAAACACTTCGAACGGAAACCCTAAAGCAAAAATATATTTAAAGTATGTGTATCAGAATTATGTAATCAAATGTAATATTATATGTAGGTCTGTGACGAGGAAAACCCGAAGAACACAGCAGGTGACTAACGACCAGGTAGTAGTAATAATCTCTTTCATACCAATCGTCCTAAACTGGTTGCATTCCGTCATCCAGGGTTCTCTATTATGTCACAGAAAGCCAAATCACTGTTTTACTGGCCTACAATGCTTACAGATATAAAAAGCACATAACTAATTGTAACACGTGTCATGAAAACAAGGGATACACTAAGACACCTGTCAGTTTAAGGGCCTATCCTGTGCCAAATCAATCCTTGAAAGAATATATGTAGAATTATTAACAGAATTACGAGTCTGACAGAGGAAATAAACACTTCTTAGTGTTAATAGTTCCTTGACACGTTATATAGAATTAATAGCACTAAAAACAAACATCGCAATTGAGTGCGCTAGGAATATTTATGAGTGCTAAATCAGTAAACATGGAATTCAACACATGATAATCTGACTCGGGTGGTGTAAATCAATAATCTCCTTAACTCGTTGTGTGAATTCCTATCCATTAAGAAAACCAATAATATATTTTATCACCCAAAGTCAATCGGTTTGGTAGAATAAGAGATAAATAGGAAAGTGTCAATGTCGTACGAGTTACAACTCGTGATATTGGATCCGAACTGGATTATAGTGGTTCTCGCGGTTTTAAATACCTTTATCATTCATATCTTGTATCTATACCGCAAGTAGCCTTATACGGTACGCCGCTAGAACACTTTTCCACATATTCAAGCCAACCATTAATTTATCAAATATATATATATATATATATATATATATATATATATATATATATATATTATATATATATATATAAATAAATAAATATAAAAAATAAAATAAATATGGATACAAGTGGAGTCGATATAATACACTCCGTAAGAAGTCGGAAGGGTTACAAATTATAACAAAAAAGGAATCACGATAAAATCAATAAGCAAAAACGTAACCATAGATTAATTGAATATCCAAATATATATGCGTAAAGATTTGAACTCTAACTTAACGCTTTAGTAATGACAAATAAGCTAAAAGTTCAACACATATCAAAACCTACTGACATATTGTCTGTCCCGGTGATTTATATCCGTAGTCAAAAGAAAAAAATAAATAAATAAAATAAAATAAAATAAAAGAGATTTTAAAGTCAGGAAGTCTAGAAGTGAAAATGTATATCTATGCGAATAATCTTATACAGGGCAAATAGTATATATATATATAATTTGTATGGAAACCCTTTTCATTAGTTTGAATAAGGAATATCTAATTTAACATAATTACATTTATTTACAATCATGCAGATTTCCAACATGAAACTAATATATTGTTCAATTTTGGTACTGTTTTTTTCAGACATTCTTCTCATGTGGATGGAGTAAAACAAAAAAATATCATTTGAAAATACTAAAGTCGTATCTTTTACAGCAAGTAACATAACTCTTAAGCTGGTGACGACGTCTTCAGTCTAGACGGTGCCTGTCGCGTTTGCTGATTCAGCATTGTTCCTTTTAACCTCAATAAACCGCTTGCAAAGCAGGTTGGCTGGAGAGAGGAATGCTTAGCTCATGAACTTCACATGTGGTTCATAGGTCATGATGACATGACATAGCCATAACCTATTTTTATCCGTGTGTGCAATACAACTTTAGTTAAGGAACCGCAATTATTTTAAAATTAATGAACAAAATAAGCAAATAGAATTTCTATAACATCTAAATGAATTAATTTTTTCTGAACCTCATAGACAATTAGAGTCAATAATTCAGCTTATGACATTGGTAAATGGACATTTAGAAGTATCAGGTCATGTATATGAAAAATTTACTTGCAACATTAGCCTATTACAATTCAAGTAAATCACATTCATGGGAAAATGACACATTTTCTTGAAAAACCCAAAGTTTATATAGAAATTAGTTACATAGTGGGTTCTTTCATAAGCATCTCCTGCCTAAAAATTAACCTCAGAGGATGCGTGCGAGAAATTTGAATATGAAACTTTTGTTAGGGGCACATAGGATCGTATTTTATCACAACTTAATTTCAGTTAGCATAGAGAAATACAGAATCATGATTAATATTCTCTTTGACTCTTATGTTGCCTGGCAATCTTACAAACAGCTCCGTTTCACACTTCTTTGTCTAGTAACTTACTACCAGTAATATCGAATTTTCTTTGGGATTCATATTGATATCTGTTATTTTTTATAATTATGGATATTTTTACAGTCATCAGAGACCTGGATAGGTTCACTCATTGTTAATGCCATGGATAAAAAAGTTTGTACAGCTGACTCTTTTGAATTCCATAAAATATCAGCGAATTCATGTGGGTTAAGTCTGGTTCTAAATGGTTTTCTCCCTCCCGTATTTGATGTTCTGAATTTACTTTGCCCTTGTGACAAGTATAATTTCACTTGATGGCTGATTAATGGAACCTGGTTACAGTATCCTGCAGTACGAGAGTTTCACATCGCAACTTCAAAAAATCGTTCGTTGCTGCGGACGACTGCAGTCAAGTAACAACCGCGTACAATGTGAAAGGAATAAGCACCATCATAAGTGAACAAGCTTATTTCATGGACTTCTTCGACCGACACCCGTATCCCATCGTTAATCTCGTTTTAATGCGGAATGCTCCGGCAGCTGTCGGAAATCGACTACAAAAAGGGACATACGTCCGACAATTACGACCAGAAGGATATTCAACTCTACGTTGCTGGCGAAGGACTCGTGCTGAGGATGATTTTATTCATCGCGAACGTATTTGTGTGGCTTAGGATGCAGAGAACAAGTATGAGGCCGAAATAGAACGTTGGACCCCGCCAGGCAATTTTCCCCTTGTTTTAACCATTTGGAATTGGCCATTTCATTTGGCTATAGGTGGTTGTCTGGAACTGTGAAATGGACGAAAAGTTGTTCGAACGCTAGTTAAATGTGTAGTAGTATAATCTCGGTCATGTATCCTATATATATAAAGTATCATGTATCCTATATATAAATGATCATAAATAACAGAGTCGAAATATATCTTTGCGTGTACGCACTAGGAATCTATTATATAAATGATCATAAATAACAGAATCGAAATATATCTTTGCGTGTACGCACTAGGAATCTATTTAAAGTGGACATATATTAATCATAATTATATGAATCCATATACATATGTATAAATAAATCAGGTAGCCTATAATCAATCTGTTACCTTTTATCTTACCAATAACTGCAGATATATAACAGTTAGCATAAAAATCAACGAATCAATCAGCATAAACAATAATTTTTATCAATTCATATATGAAATTTTTATCAGTTAAAATATGATTTTTATCATGTTAATCTTTATTCTATGCAATTATCAGAGTACATTAGTATTTTCTGTAGCATATGTATCTTAAAGAGATGAAGTGAAAAACTGTATCAGTATATATCACGTGATCACTATTATTTACGAATATTATCATATGCATATTATGTCTTATATCTTATTACTTGAATCTGTATTTGTGTACACCATGAATTTTTTTTTACTTATAAGTATTTTCTATATATCTATATATATTCACATAGTGTCTGTATCACACTCCTATAAGTCAAATGCAAGTCAAGCTTGAGTAATATTCAGTGGTTGGTTTTGGTAGCTGACCGAGCTTTTATGTAAGAGTTACATAATAAAAATATTTAATGTTATTCCATATATATAAAAAACTAAAACTAAAGAGGTCAAACAGATTGCTTGCAGGAATGTGATCAGACCAGAGATGCTAAGATGACGTATACCTGTAGTCATTCATTTGTTTTGAAAACATTAGTCCAAGCTCCCTGCTTGAGACAACTACCGCGACCTATAATTCAAACGGCCTACGTGATCTGTAGTGTGTCTCATTTGTATGTATGTTCATATGTTCGAGCTACTGTCTGCTTCCTTTATGACTTGTAACCGAGATGGTGAACAGAGTAGAATTAGCCATCATCATTGGCAGAAGCGATCAAGCCATCGTCATTGGCAGACCTGTACAACCCTGTCTAATATTCATCATGTAATCTCAGAAGAATATATGTATTTTTATACTTCGTGTTTTCTACTAGAACCTCACATCAGAAAGAAGATACTTACTTCGTTCGTTATCATGAAACCCCAAGACACTCCAATGAGTATGGAAGTGCATAACCAACCGACTTAGCGTAAGTTATCGCAAGTCTAACATTACCTCATAGGGCGCCTTATTATACAAGGCAACAGCCCTAATAATTCCATTCCCAACTAATTATCCAGTATCTTCAAAGTCTCTTGTGTTCTTGGCAGAGGTGCACGTAAGTTGGAGAAAGACGTGCTGCAAGGCTTCCACATTCATCTCTTCGTGGTGGAAAAGACACCTGTGGCCTGAAGACTGGTCATTAACAACTCGCCACAAAACTACTTTATGGGAATCTGAAGGATATTTTGTTCAAAATAACCATCCACCAGGACTTCGAATCACCTCCACTTAATCTCTGACAAGACAGTCTGTCAGCTGAAGGCCTGTGTTTTGGATTGTAGACTACCCTCAGTGTTTATGAATGCTCACTCTGGTATGTGCTTTGGCGCATTTGCTCTGGATCCATTTGTTAAGGGATCTCAACAACTAGTTGATCTCATCCTTGTATCTGACGCAGTAGATTGCTAAAGGATTGAGATTGACTTCCTTTTTAGTTGCTCTCAGAGATCTTGACAAACTCCGAGAAGTTTGTTCTTCGTATCTGGAGAAGCATTAATTGATATGGTAGCATTGCAGTGAGAATCCTTCCCAGTCCTCAGCTAGAATTTGTATCTTCTTGATATTTCATATTACAAGAGCATGCAACGATGCTGTATTTCGTTAGCGGTAAGAATGAGTTTTAGCCACTGTATTGATCATGGAGTTGAGAACATCGAATACTGTTGTTGTATTAAGCCAACACTTCTTGTTGGCACGGGCCTTTCTCGTTCAGCCCGTAGAATTACATTGGGTTTGGATTCTCACGGAAGTAGTGCTCGAATTGATCCCGTTCTTAAGTATAAGTTAAAATTTGGTATGTAAATCTACACAGGTTATTGTTCTTTAGTATTCCTTGCATCATAGTTAAATATTAGGAATAAAATTACTTTAACATTGATTATTTTGATTTTATAGAAAGTCAGTCCAAAAACTTTAGACAACTTGTTAACCATTGCAGTATACCTATTTTTTAATGCGAATACTTTTACACCAAAATACCAGTTATCTATTTAGGCTAACAGCTCTGCTATACTGCCTAGTTTTATAGGGAATTTCGGTTACCTATTGGGATGGAGATATATTCGTTCGATTTTGAAGTTGAATTCACATGAAAGCATTAAAAAAAACCTATTTGTTAGGGCATGCTGTCCTTGTGCAATGACGCACAAGAGAAAACGGATATGTCCCACTTTAGAGAAAACGGATGTGACTGCCGCTTCTGAGTTTGGTAACCTTCAAATTTTGATCATGGTCACCGCTGTATTGCGGTTTATTGATTAGGTTTCGTTTAGATTTCTGAAGAATTAATATAGTTTCAACGGTTAATCTTAATCACCAGATATGTTTCATTTAGATTTCTAAAGATTAATACAGTTTCAAAGAATCCTAATCGCCAGATATTGGTATCTGGTTCATAGGAGGAATAAAACAACTATTTTGTAAGTTTTCTGTAAAGGCATTTCTTAAAATATGAGACTGCAAATAGACAGAATTAAAATTTTAGTTAGCACCCGTTTCATGGATAACTTATGCTGAAATTCTAATGAGATGAATGAAAGTCAGCATTATGAATTACGCCATCAAGTCAAGACAAGATAAAGTAACAAACTGAGAAATTGCGTCTTTTACCCAGTAAAATGTCATAAGAAAACTACTGTATGTGAGGGATTGTGAACTGTGCCTAGGCAATCAAAAATGGAAGGTTGTGAACTTAACCAAAAATAAGGACGATATTACATACTTATAATAATTTTCTGACGTAGTGTTTTTCTCCATGTACGTCAGAAGTTCAAACAATGTGGAAATAGGCCTACAATTGGAACATTCATAAGATCTCTGCATGTCACCTATCCCCTCTAAGAGTCATATAACTTGGCAGGTTGCATATAAACGGGTTTTATTTGAGTTTATTGAGTATTTAAAATGTTCATGTTTATAGTTCTCAGATCTCGACATCCCGATGTTCTTTTATATAAAGAAATAGACTTTGCAGTTGTCAGTTTATAATTGTAATATATAACCTTCGCCATTTTGTGAAACATGTTTCAGAATCAATTTTCATACTTACGAATCTTTTCGTCCGACAATATTTCTGAAAATAGAGCAAGCTCAATTACAGGATTCTGGGGTTAGATATACAAATAAGTGGGAAAATGATTAGCATAACCATCCAACCATCACGATTAAAGGTGTCTCAATAATTCCCTTAACCAAAACAGTAGTAGTATAAGCAGCAATAGATGGCTCTGTTTGTCCGCCCTCAGATCTTAAAAACTATATACTATACTATACTGTGACTAGAGGGCTGCAAATTGCATGGTATGCATAACCATACACCCTCTAATCATCAAACTTACCGAATTGCAGCCTTATCTTTAGTTTTTATTGTATTTAAGGTTAAAGTTAGCCATAATCGTGCATCTGGGCAAAGATGTAAGACAGGCCACCACCGGGCCGTGGTTAGTTTCATGGACCGTGGCTCAGTGAAAATGACTGTCTTAATTAATCTGTTCCAAGTTAACATGTTTCGTATTTTCAGTTCTTAGATCCATCGTTACTGTTCTGCCTCTAGTGAAGTATAGAAGTTATTTTTATTTATTTATTTTACTTTAATATTGGGGGGTTGCATGGTGTATCAGCTGCACCATGTTGACCATTTAACATCCTTATTTGTAATAACCTAGATGTTTGACGCCAGTTTTAGTAGCTATAAAACAATCAACCAGTTGTTTTGTTTGTATATTTTAGGATGTCTTTGATTTCTTGATATCATCAGAATATGCTTAATATGTACAATGCTGTTAATTTTTTTCGCTTCTCCGTAAATCGCATTATGGATAGTGTTATGTTAGATAAACTATGTTTTTATGCTGTTCAATCTTTTTCTGTGATGTTGAATTGAACCATTTGCAGCAATAGTACAGAAATTAAGAAGCGCTAAGTCTTTGGTCTTGCAGATTTATATGGAAGTGCTATACACACGTTTAAACAACGTAGTTTTGGTGGCATAGTCTTGTATATACCCAGAGGTGTCTGTTGGTGTTTTGCTTATTCAGAAAGTTAGCTTCCTTGTTTGGAAAGAACAATACTAGATAAAGCTAATGTATGTTCAGGTATTTTTAGTTGCTATTTCCACCAAGTTTGTGTGGTCTTGCCACCTTGTATTCAAGAGCTGATTTTTTCTGTATAGATACTAGAAAGCCCTCCCCGTCTCTTCCATATGTCACACTCTTTGAGGTGTATCTTCCTTGTCTCCTTCCTCCTTTCTAGCAGTAACTTGTGTAGTTTTTCTAGTACCACATTCATTCTCTTAGTATTGTATGTGAATTGTCATCGTAGAATATAAAGCTTCCAACTACCTGACTGAGTAGCAATGTAGCATTCATTGTTGATGATGATCTATGTTGCCATATACCCTTTTGTTCTTGTTGTTCACGTTGCTGTATTAACTGTCCACAAATCGCCTACAAAAGAATGAGAGAGAGAGAGAGAGAGAGAGAGAGAGAGAGAGAGAGAGAGAGAGAGAGAGAGAGAGAGAGAGAGAGAGAGAGAGAGAGCCTTCTCTTGCTCTTCCAATTGTAATTGTTTTTAGCTAGTGCTGCACCTCATCAGTGGTCTGTAAAGTACTGGATGGCACCGTAACAGTTTGTTTTTAGATTGTGCCATTTTATAATATGGAGGGATATCATTCACCAAGAGAATACAATAACTTTTAGTTATTGGTTTACTAGCAGTATTAGTATTTTATTACGGTTGCTTGACAGGTTGATGGTAAGGAAAATACAAGGACAAGGATTTTCATATTGGCTTCCATAAGCAATAGCACATTTCAAGGCAGATATTTCAAAATTAATTTAAGAAGTTAAGTTCTGATCATATCTAGCTTATTGAACGTCCAGAAAATTATATAGTTTGCGATTAACAATCTAATGGAAAGGGTTTTACTACTTTGAAAAGTTAGTTTACTGAAATAGATTTGTGTGAACAGTACGTCCATTGGTAGTATCAGAGCAAGAGAAAGGTTAACGGTTTTGTCAGTCATGTACAGTGATCATTTCGAAGTTATACGTTCATCTGATTTCTTTTTTTCTTTTCTTCATACGGAACTTGCTTACTTTTAACAGAGATTTATACTACCAGCTGACTAAATAATAATAAAAAAAAAAAAATTGCAGCGATATGGCTAGTTTGGGTCCATACAGAAGTTAGTGATTGTCCCTTAACCGCCATTCTCCTAAAATGGAAATCTTGTTTTCTTTAATGTATAATGTAAAACTTAGTTTTGTATGACGTTCACATTCAAATTATGTATATAGTCAACTTGTAAAATCCCAAGATATATATATGTTGTATTAGGTGATATATGTAGAGTATAAGAATATATATTAAATGAATTTTCTTTTCCTTAAGAAAACTGTACTCATGAAAAAGTACTATAGGCAAGTTTAAACTGTTAGGCGCTTATTGATTATGTTATAAATACAAAAATGTAATTATTAAATCGTATGGAAGTTATTTTAAAAATATAAAGAAAGATATAAATTTTCGGAAGGATTAACATAACAAAACAAAGTTTGCGTTTTTGAGTTGAAGCGTCCCGAGTGATATGTATTGATAGGGTATGAACGTATTCCATAAATTATATGAAGTTGACTTTTTGCGTAGGAATCAATCTAAGGAGATTTTATTCCTACAATATTTGAAGTCAAGAAAAATCTTGTGTAAACTTCCGATGAATGAATAAGTATGATAAGTATCTCATAACCCTTCATGCGAAAGTGACCCTCCCATTGTAATGCCAGAAAATTGAGCCAGTCGCTATTATCAGAAATTATATTGATTAGATTCCTCCCAGTTCACCACAATTCCCAGATTGCAAATAAGCCATTCCCAATGCTGAAACAGTTGTACCTCTGATGTCACAAAGATCAGCCAATCCGCGAGTTATTACATCACGATTCGGAACTGAATGGGCCCAAAAATCAAGACGAGACATAAACGCACGAGTGAACTTGGAGGATGATGGCCTATTGACAAGGTGGCCGGTAATAGTCGCAGAAATTTTGTTTCTAATTTGACTAGAATAGGTATCCCCAGGATACCTGGTGGATGGTTATATAGATTTTGCTGCTTTCCCATACAGCGTGAATGGTGCTGTCAATTTGGCTGCCATCTTCAGCCATGGAAAAGCCTCGTTGTTCTGTGTTATACCCTCCTTTTAACGGGAATTTTGACTTGACATTGCTGTCTAAGTAGTTGCTCTCCATTCTTGTCTTTTTTTTTCAGCATTGCTTCATTTATGTCTTAGATTAAGCTAACTTTCTGCTAACGCGGGCTCTCACTTCAGAACATAATTTTCTGTTCTTAATTTGTATGATCTGATGGTAAAAATATTCGAACAGGAAAAGATACCAGAAGAATGGCGGGAAAGCATATTGATACCTATATTTAAAGGTAAAGGTGATGTCCAGGAATGCAGTAATTATAGAGGTATAAAACTAATGTCTCACACGTTGAAGATTTTGGAAAGAATCATAGATAGCAGGCTGAGAGAGGAAGTTAGAATAGGGAAGGAACAGTTAGGATTTATGAAGGGAAGCGGGACAACGGATGGAATATTTTGCATAAGGCAGCTAATGGAGAAATTCAGAGAAAAACAACGAGACCTGCATCTGGTATTCATAGACCTTGAAAAGGCCTATGACAGAGTGCCAAGGCAAGAAATATGGAGATGTTTGAGGGAGAAGATGGTGCCGGAAAAGTATGTCAGAATTATTCAGGAGATGTACAGGAATGTGAGGAGTAGTGTTGGTGAGACGGATGGATTTGAGATAGGAGTTGGATTACACCAGGGGTCAGCACTTAGCCCATTCATCTTCAACATCGTGATGGATGTAATGACCAGGGATGTTAGAGAAGCAGTGCCATGGTGCATATTATACGCGGATGACATTGTGTTGTGTTCAGAGGGAAGGAGGAGTTGGAGGGGATTTGGTTGGAGAGGTGGAGAGCAGCACTTGAGGAGAGGAGGAATGAGAATAAAGCAGATCAAAAACCGAATATATGTGTTCTAGTATTACTGAGGACGGTGGAAGTAGCATAAGATTGGGTGGGGAAGAAATAAAGAAAGTACAGAAGTTCAAGTACTTAGGGTCCGTATTGGAGGATAGTGGAAGCATGGACCAAGAGGTGAGACACCGAATTCAGGCAGGATGGAATAATTGGAGGTCTGCATCAGGGGTACTCTGTGACAAGAAGGTCCCCTCTGAAATTGAAGGAAAGTTCCATAGGACGGTGGTCAGACCAGCAATGTTATATGGAACAGAAACGGCAAGTATGAGGAAAACAGAGGAGAAGAAGATGGATGTAGCAGAAATGAGAATGTTGAGATGGATGTCGGGAGTAACAAGGGAAGATAGGATTAGAAATGAGTATATAAGAGGATCAACAAAGGTAGCTGAAATATCGAAGAAAATACAGGAAGGAAGGCTTCGATGGTATGGACACCTGTTACGAAGGGAGGAACGTCATGTTGGAAGACATACGATGGAAATGGAAGTGCAGGGTAGAAGGAAGAAGGGAAGACCAAGAAAGAGATGGCGTGATTGTGTAAGGGAAGATATGGAATTGAAAGGTATAAATGAGAACGAGGCACAAGACAGAAATCGATGGAGACGACTCATTCGTAATGGCGACCCCATATAAAAATGGGTTTAAGCTAGGAAGAAGAAGAATTTGTTGTAGATACTCATGATTTTGTCTTGTATCTGAAAACCTACTTTTCACGTTTCCTTGTTTCTAGTCTTTTCCTGGTCTCTTGTTATTTTGACTTCTATATTTAGTCAATGGTTTATTATAGTTAATTAACCTCCTGATTATATTCAAAGATTTGATTTTCCCTTTTCCTTCTATCCAGCACTATATTCGCTCTTTATTTGTTCCGTTTTCTGTCATCGGCTTCATACCGTCTGACCTGGGAATGTCTTGGAGTTGTATGAATAGTAGTTATATTTTGCTCTATACTGGTTATCTCAGATTCTCTCAACGTTCTTCTGTAAGGGATACCTCTTGAGCATCCATTACAGAGCACCATTTCCGAATATCCTTCTTTCCTCCACCACTTCTGTCTCCCTCCACCGTGTTTATTTATTTGTGGTATATGTTTTGATATTGCAGAGTTTGCAGCTATATTGTGATGTATTTACACTCACATCCAGGGACATTTTTTTTTAAATTAACCACAATTATTTTCTGTTAGATCGATCCTGTGGCAGGGGTGTAAGAATACTGCCATCGTAGTTCCTGCGTGTCGAAAAAGGCGCCATAAAGGACAGCTGCTGCTTTGTAGTCTTACTTTTGAGTAAAAGGCTAGGCCCACCGCCCATAACTGTGGTTGATGCTAGCAAGGGCATGCGGTCGTGAAAAGTCCCCTTTGCCAAACAATAAACCATGCCCGATGTTGTAAGGAATATGGTATGGAGGGAAGAGGTTTGGAGGAGGATGGTGTCTTTGATAAAAGGCATGTAGAGAATGCAAATCAGCAACCGACCCCTGAATGTAGGGATAACGCTGGGAAATAAGAAGAATAATTTTCTGTTGGATAACTGGGATAACCAAAAATGAATCTAAACAGCCTTAAAAATAAGCTGAAAAGTAAAGTGCTGCTTATTTTTTGTTATAGAACCATCTTTACCATTAGGATGTAACCATTTGGAATGTGAATGGTAAAAAATAAATCTTACCAAAATCTTGGTTAAGTCGTCCAATCCCAAAACCTTGGTTAAGTCGTCCAATCCAGAGTCCAAACGCACCTCTTATCATCGCTACTGATGCTCAAAAGGAAGATAATGGTTCATCGTACGCTAGAAATAACCTACTGTACACGAGTGATTTGGACTGAATTGTTCGTTACCATTTCAAAGATGAAAGATGAACTACACCCCAAAAAAGAAATGGGATGCAACTTATAGAACTCTTGAAACTGTAGCAGAAAAGTTGTCTAGTTATCAATATATGATTTTACAGAATAACCTCCATTATGTTTGTCGGTTTATTTTTAAGGCTGTTTTGGATCATTGGGGCTTTCTGATGAACTGCTTATTTTGGTGTTCGGTGTTAATCAAGGAAAAAATGCCACAGGATAAAAAAAAGAAGTCACAATGTTGGCTAGGTAAGATAAATAAAGTCGCATTAATTTATGGTGGCCGGTAATCAAGTCCCAATCCCGGATGGGAAGGAGGAGTCAGGAAGGGAAAACGCCTTTAAAAATCTTCCTCAAACGTATTGTGGAATGTGCTCATCAGTGAGTGTCAGAAATAACTGGAAAAGGATGTTAAAACCAGCCACCCTGACCATTAGAAAAAGAATACAAAACGATTTTTCCACTACTTGAAAGTTATTTTATTTGTATTACCCACTTAAGATTTATTTTCAATAAACAAATGCAAAAGAGAGACCCTAAATTTAACTTGGCTTTTCAGATTTTACCAAACTTTTATCTTCCATGTTATGAAATAAAGGACAAGCTGGTCTAAGTGATGACGATTAGGGTGAGGTTATCATCAGGAATTCTACAGAAGTGATTAAATTACGAAAGCTTTACAGCTGTCAACATATTACACATCCCCAATGAAAATAACCCACGAGTTCAGTTAACGATTGTACGACCAAATTTATTTCAGTACCTGACGTAAATTGAGCATCAGTTTTCTTTATTGAACGCAAAGGAATTGTGGGAAATTCCAAACGCTATTCAAAGACTGAGTAAGAATGAGGTTACTACTCAAGATGTTTAATTTTCATTTCTATGGTCATTGAATGACAGTATTTGCATGGATGAGGCGAACGATGAAGAAATTGGATGTGGAGTTAGCTCTTAAATCTACACAGTCTGAGCAACCTCTTTAGGAATATTTTCGGTGTTATTGTACAGCTCGATCCACTCTCTTTCTCTCTCTCTCTCAGTATAATGAAGAAATAGTATTATCTTATCGAATTTCTGACTCCGTATATATATATATATATATATATATATATATATATATATATATATATATATATATATATATATATATATATATATATATATATATATATATATATATATATATATAAACGCGTGACCTTCATTTCGAGTTACATACAAAATTAAATACTATTCAAGTTGTCCGTGTTTTTTATTTTTATTTAGTGCTCTGCATCCATTATCAAAATGGTATGAGTTTATGGTTACGTATTTTCGTGCACAGGCGCGTTACGTAACTCGTCGTCATTTTAAACCTACAATTTTGACAAGTATGGCCTCTAAGAGACCCCTGTCGCCCGGTTAATCCCAGGGAGGACCGCCCTTGGAGGACGAGCAGGGCTTCGCCACCGTAAGGAAGAAGAAGAACAGAAGAAGATTGTAACCATCGATTTCGACCAATAACAACCTGCTCCCTACGAATCGGCACCGAATACGGCGAGTTTTGCGGAATTTCCGGCACTTCCCAAGTTCGAAAGCTGTTGTTATCGAGGGCCAGACTTCATATGCTGCAGTCAGGGCCCTCGAGAAAAATATCCAGAAGCCAACCTCATAGCCAGACCGAATTTAAGGGGAGAATTCATAATTACTCCCAAGGACCAAAAAAGCTGCCGAACTACTGAGGAAAGACAACCTGTGCCACCTTCTTGATCCTGCTTCAAAAATAAGCAAGGGATGATATGCAGTCCCATACATAACTATCGAAAGAGTCCTCGAGGTTCCCAACATCATGGAAGCCAAGAGGATGTACTGCAAAAGATGGACAGGAAACTCTGAAAGATAGCAGCGCACCTTCAAGGGCCAATTCCAGCCAGGGTCAGCCTTGGGATTCTTGGCACTTACGAGACCGAAGCCTTCGTACCAGAGCCTCTGAGATGCTTCAAGTGTCAGAGGTATGGACACCACAAGAAGCGAATGCAAATCAGAAAAACATCTGTGGAGTGTGCAGTGCGGAAACACGAGACAGAAGTGTGCTTGAAAAAGTACAAGGAAAGGGCACACAGTTGCCCGATGCCCTAACTGCAGCCAGCAACATCATGCTTGGTTTAAGGGATGCCCAGTCAGACTGCAGAGGATTTGGAAGGCGAAGGGCATCCCTCCTCCACCTGCAAGACCTCGACAACCATCACCGACCAGGAAACCTCCCAGCAACCCCAGGTTCGATCCTAGAACGAACCTACCTCCTGTACCACAAACCACCCAACCTTCCTCCCAACCTCCTCGATCCCGGCACTACATCCCCACCCCTCATCCTCTCCGTATCGCCAAACTCCCGCCCCTCTACCTCCTCCCCCTATCTCCCACCCCTCAGGTTACCCCCCAGGACCCAACCCCTGCATCGCCGAAGACGTCGATTCCTGCTCGTGCCGAAGCAGGAACCCAGACAGAAGACGCAGTTGAAGAAGAAATGCAGACCGAGACACCGACTGTAGCTCCTGTTTTGTATAAAGAAGCAGGAACACAAACTGAGGAGTTTTGTAGCTAAGCAAACCAGTGAAACTCAGACCTGCAAACAAGAAAGAATACAGAACTTCAAGCGTCGGAACGAATACTTCCCTCGTAGGAGAATATCAAAATCAGAAAGTTCCTGCTGACCTACGAGGAGTTTGAGGCTTTTTAAATAGAGCCATCTTTAACAAACGACGTGGCAGTGGTCATCAGCTGTTCTCTGAGCTCGTCCACGCTCTGTTGGACCTAGAGATCAGTCTTCCAGATGACCTCCTGTTAGAAGATTTCAGATACAGATCTCAAACATAAAGATCGCAGCTACATGAAAAGTGCTGTTTATAGCATTAACTGCTTTTTCTTTTACTAAACAATCCTCCTTTCCCCTCCGTTTTCGGCCGCCTCACGTCTAACGACCGAATATTTCAACTGTCACTCTAAACCGCTTAAGCTGTCGCTTATTTTGTTATCTCTGTTCTAAAACTGATATATTTCGTTTTTCCTTCGTCGTTCCCTATTGCTAAACGATCGACGCTCTCTGCTTTTTTTTTTCTCGTAAAGTGAAATATGGTACTTGAACTCCATAGAGTTGCGCTTTTTTTTTCCGTTTTTCTACGACTATAAATTTTTCGATTTCATTACTGGCTATCTCTGACTCGCCAGGACTCGCTACTATCGATCTTTATCTTCTACTAATGTACCTTAGGGTGGGTTTAAAGGGGTTTGTAACCTTGCCTATTCACTTTTCCTTTCACTTTTGAATCCATACCATTCCACCTGCACATTCCATAGAAATCATAAATAAAAAGATCGCCTCATATCCTTAAATCACCAATGCACCTAAAAATAATTCAAATGACCTACGGGCTGCTACATTAGCTAAAGCCCGTGCTGGCATAAAGCCAGCTTAATACTCCAACAACAACATATGGTTATCTACGGGCTGCTCTATGAGCAAGAGCCCGTGCTGGCATAAAGCCAGCTTAATCCTAAACAACATTATGGTTAACATACATTTTCCTTTGGATTTAATTTAATAGTTTGTTTTAGTGTTGTGTGAGGACCAGAGATTAAGACAGGTAGCTGGGATACTAATGAATTATATACAGACAAACTGGGTTGATTAGGTAGGTGCGGACGGATTGTTGCAGTCTCCCACCGCGAACAGAAATGACTCTGAGACAGTTAATTTGTGTTTTCTTACAGACATACATTTAGATATATTAAGGCGTACAAATAATGGAATTGCATGTGTTGTACATCGGCGGAAAGGCCGCGGAACGCTCTATCGGATGGAAGTAAGAACAATGTGACTTGATGATTGGATACAATGAAAATAGGCAGGGCCGTTTCTAGTTCATTTGGCGCCCCAGGCAAGAACTCGTTATGGAGCCCCCCTTCCCTCCAGGCTGAAAATAATAACATGAACAATTTTGAACACAACTAGCATCTCAAGTTCCCAAACAAAACAACATACTTTATTAATAAATCATCTTCACGTATATGTCTAAGTCCCTTCGCTTTGCGAAAGACTTTTTTTTGTTTTCTCCTTACGACTGTCGTTCGTAAGTATTTCTGGTTCCTCCCATCTCCTTGGGATATCTTAGTAGAGTGGTTCTTCTTAACTAAAGGAGATGATTCAAACAGATAAGTTGAACAGATATAACAACTTTATTCTGTAACTCCATACTAGGAGATGCAGCTCGGTCGGGAGACCGATATGTTTGAAGGTTGGCACGGAACTGCCATTCTCAAGCATCACGTCGATAGCGGAACATTAGCTATCTCAGCGATTCATATAAAAACATACGTAGTCCGCCGGCTCGGAAGTTACAAGTTTCCGGCGTAGGTTAACAGGTCAACCGCTTCCCATGTGTACGATATTTTCTTCGGCCATGCGCTGCCGAGCATGCATCCGTTATTGGCAATTCTGTATACGCTGTTGCGAGTCAGTTGGCTCCCGAGTATCCTGTAATAAAGTCCAGTCTCCAGGACGTTGTGTCATTGCAAACCCAACATGGCGCAGTGAGTAGGATAAGGACCAACCATGCCCCAGATACGTCGACCACCCCAGGCCACGCCGAGGCGTGCCTCACCTGCAATGCCAAGGGCCTTGTCACAGGCCGTCATGCAAGCACAGACGTTATTTGCAGACCAGCAGCGTGCCATCCGTTCCCTTCAGGATGCCCTTCCCGGTTCAGGAGCACGTGCCGGTAAAGTTCCTGTCTCTGCTGCCCCTGAGAAGTGTGAGGCGGTAATGTCTTCGGCAGCGTTCAGATCCTGGAGACGTTCGATGACGTATTGGATTCACCTTAACAAGTTCCCGCCGCAGGATGTTGTCCTGCACATTAGGCTCAACTGTGTACCGGCGTTGCAAACGTGACCTGGACGCTCGGTATTCAGATGCCAAATGGAATGCCCTCGCCCCAGGACGCGGCTCTGGACGCCATCGGGAATATTGTGTTGCGGTCGTCGAATCAGGCAGTTCAGTGGTCTGAATTCTTTGCCCTCGCACAAGGGCGCGAGGAATTAGTGAGCGACTATTTTCGAGGTGTGCTCAGAAGGCCACCGACTGTGATTTTGAGTGCCCCAAATGCGGGGAGTGTTTAATAAGAGTACATGCTGTTGCGGAAAATAATGGTAGGCCTCAGTGACCCTGTATTAAAGAGGCATGTTTTTCAGACATGTGAGACATTTAAGAGTGTAGATGCCTTCAGGCACTGTGCTGCACTTTCGAAGCTGCACGCCAAGATGTCGAAAGTATCCCACGCGTCGCTATCAGTGAGAGGGGGTCTGCTGGCGCCTCGAGTGATGACGTCACAGGCATTGATGACGTAGAGCCAGACGTCGCGGTGTTGCGCGGCAATTCCAATGTGAAGCGTTGCGGAAATTGTGGGGGGGGGGGGGGGCGCCATCCCTTTGGTCGAGCGTCGTGCCCAGCAAGGAGGTATAACGTGCCACGGGTGCCAAAAGGTAGGGCACTTTCAGAAATGCTGCAGGAATACGAAGAAAGCACCGCTTGCCTCGAGTTTAGCGATTGTTGCAGACACGCACCTCTCCCCCCACCAGACCCCACGATCAAGGCTTGTGTTTCCCATAGAAACGGGAATTCAGTATCCACACTCGTCGTAGCAGACACAGGAGACAGATCTGCGTGCCGGACCCACGATTCTCTCAAGACTGCAAATAAAAAAAATTCACTGGAGTTGCAGCCGCGAGCAGGTCCCTGAGGACTAGCTAATCTCCAAGTGAGATGTCTTGGATCAACGACATGCTTCATTGATATAGGTGGCGACGCACGAAGCAGGAGGTTTACTTTGTGCCGACGGCCAAGAACTTCTATATATCGCTGAATGCTTGTAAGGAGCTGGGAAATAGTAACCCCTGACTTCCCCTCACCCCTACCATCTCGTTGCATCAGCTGATGTGCGCTTAATGAGACGTCGCGGCCGGCCTAACTCCCCTAAGACAATGAAGCCAGCCACCTTACCCATCCCCGCCTGTGGAGGAGAATATACCGAGACTTGAGGAGTGGGTTATTACGGCATTTCTCTTCAACAACCTTTAATACAACCAGGGAACCGTTACCTGTCTTATGACGGGCAAGCAGAACCACATCCATTTGTTGCCTGATGCCGTGCCTTATGCCTGTCACACGCCCGCGACAATCCCTAAGCATTGGGAAGAGGAGGTCAAGGCTCAACTTGACGAGGACGTTCGGAAGGGCGTGATAGAACCAGTCCCAGTGGGGATGCAACGGAATGGTGTGCAAGGATGGTCGTTGTCGCCAAGAAGACGGGTCACCTCGCCGCACCAGTAGACTTCCAGCGCCTCAACCCCACTGTCTTCGGGAAACTCATCATACACCGGCACCCTTCGACATGACATTTCCAAAGCATCCCCGTCCATCATACGTACAAGACTACGGCGGACGCCCACTGGGGTTTCCATCAAGTGGAATTGGACGAAGACAGCCGCCCGCTTACGACCTTTATCACTCCATGGGGACGATACCGTTATCGTAGAACACCCATGGGCCACTGTTCGGCGTCGGACGCCTACACAAAAAGGTTTGATGATGCCCTGCAAGACATCACCAGAAAGCATAAATGCGTTGACGACACTTTGCTATACGATCAGCAGCATTGAAGAGGCGTTCTGGCATGTATATGAATTCCTGTCAACGGTGTGCCTCTGCAGGTATCACACTCAAGCCCGAGAAGTTTAAATTCTGCAAGAGAGAGGTCACTTTCGTCGGTTATTACCTGGGATGGGAGTCATACAAACCCGCAGACGAACGACTAGACGCCATTCGTAACTTCCATATGCCAGAGAAGCCCTCCATCACGGATATTAGGTCTGTTCGGGTTCGTGAATCAGTTAGCGCCCTTACCTTATTTTTTTTTTTTTTGCAACGGCGCCCATCATGGAGCCCTTTAGGGACCTCCTCAGAAAGCCCACTGGAACAAAAAACGTTTACTGGGATAGTCAGTCTACGTGACAAACTCCGGCAGGCACAGGAGGTCATCTGTCAATGTAGCCAAGGACGGCTTGGCATATTACGACAAAACACGCCCTACGACGATAATGACGGATTGGAGTAAAGAAGGTATCGGGTTCGTAGTCCTTCAGCAGTATTGTATTTGTCAGTCAGCTGACAGCCCCTTTTGTTGCAAGGGCGGCTGGCGCCTTGCCCTGTGTGGTAGTCGACACCTCACCTCCTCTGAAGCTGGGTATGCCCCCGTAGAAGGAGAAGCCTGGCATGTTACCTGGTGCTTGCGGAAGGCCAGGCTGTTCCTACTTGGGTGTCCTAATCTCACCATCATCACGGACCACCGTCCTCTCGTCAAGCTGCTGGGTGACAGAGCCCTTAGGACGGTTCATCAACCCGAGATTATTCAACCTGAAAGAGAAGACACTCCAGTTCAAGTTCCACATGAAATACCTGCCCGGAAAAAGGAACACTGCCGCGGATTTTCTTTCAAGGTACCCGACCATGCGAGCACCCCCGCGAAGCTTCCGACGTGGATTTGGAGGACGACATTCAAGTGGCAGTGGCATGTGCAACCGTGGCCGCCTTGGAACCAGGATATCATCGTGTTGGATGAAGACCTGGTGAGGCGGAGCGCCGCATCTAACGACCCTGTATATCAGCTCTTGCTTGCAAGGGTTGCAGCGGGCGACTGGCCCCAACAAAACAAATTGAAAGTCGCAAGAACTCGCCTGCCTTCGCCCCTTCTTCAGCGTTCGGGACCGGCTAGCCATCAACCAGGATCTGGTGACATACTCAGTGACCAAGGATGTGTTCGCTTGGTTTATACCCGAGGATTTACGCCGCCAGGTAGCCGCTAACCTACACGCAGGACCACCAAGGCCTCGACCTCGATGCTTTAGAAGGGCCAGGCAGTCGGTCCTATTGGCCGGGAATAGAAGGGGACCTTCAGCATTGCCGCGCCCGATGTACTTCATGCGATGAACATGCCCCCTCACTGCCTCCTGAAGAAATGATACACACGCCGCCTGCGGAATATCCCTTCCAGCAAGTCGTAGACAGATATGTTCCAGATAGAACAGGCAGTGTATACATGGCTGTATGCCGATAGACTAACAGGTTGGTTAGAAGTGGCTCAATTTCCCCCAATGGGTGCCACGGTCCTCAACAAAATCAAGTAATCACCTTCGATCATATTTCTCGCGTTGGGGAGCCCCAGAACAAATATCAACTGACGGAGGCACGAACTTGGCCAGCGAGGAGATGGAGGCCTTCTTCAAGAGATGGGGGTCAAGGTCCGGCTGTCGTCGGCCCAGTATCCCCAGTCTAACGGCAGGGCAGAAGCAGCTGTCAAATCGGCGAAGAGGCTACTCCGGGAAATACATTAAAGGGTGGAGCCCTTGAGTCGGACAAAACGCCCTGGCGATACTTCAGTATCTCAACACTCCTCTCAGGGAAATTAACAAGTCGCCGTCTCAGCTTGCAACGGGTCGCCAGCTGCGCGATGGGGTACCGACGGCCAGGAGACACCTGTTAGTAGACAGATATTGGAGGCAGACGATACGTCGAAGGGGGGAGTTACAAGTGGCAAAGGTCGCAGGAGGCGATGCGCATCCCTGGCACTACCAGAAGACTGCCGCCCATCGAACTAGGTACCCATGTATGCATACAAAACCAAGCTACCAAGCAATGGGATCGAACGGGCATAGTAACAGAAACAAAGCCCCATCGTCAGTACACCGTCAGCTTAACGGGAGCGGCAGGCTGTCAAAAAGAAACAGACGACACCTGAGAGTCATCGCTCCGCCCTCTGGCACGCCCATGTCCCAGCACGAGTCCTCCGCAAACCATACCCCGACAGAACAGGGGACACGCACCACACAGGAGCCCAACGTCGTTGATAGGCCCAGAAGAGCCGCTGGTAAACCCAAGTGCTGCAAAGACTTTGTGATTGATGTTATTACCTTTTGTATGCAATTGCATCAGGAATTGATATTTCTTTTCAGAGAATTTATGTATTTTATTTCGTTTTTGTGTATGCATCGAGAAGTTAGCTTTAATTTTTTGTTTCTTCTCTTGTCTCTAAGGGCATTTTTCCCTTTTATTTTTTTGTCATGTATAAGAATGTTCTTGGGGGGGGGATGTACGATATGTTTTTTGTATTTTTTCCCCTTTTTATTTTTGCCATGTATAAGTATATTCTTGAGGGGGGGATGTACGATATGTTCTTCGGCCATGCGCTGCCGAGCATGCATCCGTTATTGGCAATTCTGTATACACTGTTGCGAGTCAGTTGGCTCCCGAGTATCCTGTAATAAAGTCCAGTCTCCAGGACGTTGTGTCATTGCAAACCCAACACCATGGAAGTTGTTGTGCAAAGTTATCATTAATAATAAATGCTGATAATGTACAGAGCTAAATCAGGCTACTGCAGACAGCGCATAGCGTAATCTAGATCTGCTTTGGTCACGTAGGACCCTCCTAATGCCATGACCTCAGGTCCATGGGTTTTTTATTTACAGATCCTGTAAACAGAAATAATGTATTTATTACATTAGGCTCGGACTGCTACCTATTCAAGCCTTGAATAACAAAAGTTACTTTAAACATTGTTTCATAGGAGCGTGCTCGTAACATACGTCTAGGTATAAACATAATAAGTGATTAAATGCATAAAAAGGTTCTGTTACATACCCTTTCTGACATATTCATAAACAAAGATAAATGCATGGAAAATATAGATCCATGTTTGGTAATAATAATGATTAGGTACCCCAAAATAATAAAAAGGTAAAAATCAAAAGATTAACATGTATACATGATTAATATGATAATAGGTAACCTGATTAAGAATAATGGTTACTACAGATTATAGCATGATCATGGATAATTTGCTAAGAGTACTTGTCACTCTTTGTAATAGTAAATATAATTGTACAATGGTATATAGTATAACTGTGTAATTGTGCACAAATGCAATATATAGGGCTGATATATTTTATTAGGTGCCCGAAAAATACCTTTAGGAGTATATTAATGGATAATATTGGGCTATAATATTTTATTAGGTGCCCGGGAGATACTTTAACTGTTCAAATGCAAAGGCGTGAGTCATTCTTGTCCTACATTTTTGCCAGCATACAGAACCACGCTTTTATTTCACAAACACAACACCATTCCAGACAATTCCCTAGGCACAAACTGAAGTGGCCAGTTTCAGGCGGCCCTAAACTCAAACGACTTGAGTTTAACGGGGTACGTCATCTAGACGGCCAATACGTTTCCTTGGAGATCCTTCTGTTTACGCCTCAGCCTACGCCAAGCAAAGATGTTGACGGCGATAACCAATATGGCCGTCACGCTGAACACGGCCAGCAAAATGTAGTAGCGAAGATTTTCTCCACCTGCATAAGTCGGTGACGCGTGGTTCATCTCAGCCAGTTGCGTCAAACGATGAGCCACCCGCGCGTTGTATGGGAGAGGTAGTGATGGGATGATTGTAGATGCCCAAGTATAGTTCGCAAAATAGCCTTCTCACGTATTATCGTGTTGACCCCTCTGACGGTGTAGTTTGTAGATGTCCCCGTACAACATCAGCTGCTACAAAGATAGGGTATTCGGGCGGTGGTCCATCCGGACACACTACGTTGAATCCGGCTTTATCGTAACGGATCCAGGAACCATTATTCATCCTGTAATTGAATTTATTACCGTAAAAGGGATAAAGTTTCCCCAGACAACCTTCGCTTGTATGAGAGAGAGAGCCGTTTAGCACTATGCCTAACTCACATGAATCCGTTGATATAGGATAGAATTCAAAGAGTCAGCTGTACAAATTTTATTATTCATGTCTTCTGAACAGTGAGTGAGTTTATCTAAGTCTTTAATGACTGTAAATAATTTCTTATCATAAGAAATCCAGTTACATGTCCCGTCAAATTGGATATTACTGGACCTGAGTTAGTTTCGGCATGAAAGTGAATGAAACGGTGCTATTTTGTATGATTGCCAAGGTCATTGAAGAATCAAAAGGTATTGTGATCATGATTCTATAATTTTCAACGCTGACTGATATTAGGCTATAATAGAACTCTACTTATGGGCGTCTAATAAAGGAATATAACCTAGTTTCTCCCGTCCGTTTTCCAAAGTTAACGTCAGATCTTTAATAGGCATGATGTGAGGAGATAACACACCCTTTGTTGCTAACGTAATCGCTTCTACGTAATCTTTTGACTTTTCAATAAAATGTGATATTTTCACACGGATATGATCTATTTTCGAACTATAGTAAGCTAATTTAGCCAGCCAAATGTTGAACTTCCATGACCTGATCGATATTATTTGAATGTTCATTTACGATACTCATTATTTGATTAATTGAAGATAACTGGCTGCGAAGTTCGGACAAAGCCAATTCGGTTTTTGTGTTGCACAAAAACTCAATTCTTTTATTTTGATTATTTATCTTAAGGCGATTTGAAATTCCTAAGCCTAGATTCGCAACAGATCCTAAGATGTTTCGTTCCAGCCAGAAGAATAAGCGGGTTGACTGGCGTTCTAGAGTATTGTGCCGCACAGACCACATCAGCAGGTCACGAGCAAGTTCTTCTGCCTCGGCGGTTTTATTTTGTATGTCATAAGACAACATTTCCGCGACGCTTAGTGTTTGAGCTAGCGAAATCTCTGAGTTAGCATGAAAATTACGTTCGTGCATTTCCTTAAGCGAAATAAGCAAACCTCATCAGGTCATTCTTTAAGTTAAGGACGTCATCTTCAGGCAAAAATATTGCATGCATATCTACTTCTATGACAATATTACTTGACACGGATTATAAACATCATCTATTCTCTCGATAATCGAGCCATGATTAAATTCTATTTCTTTCGTCCTAGCGCTCTTTCCATACAACAAAGATGTCTGAATACACAATATCACTCCTAACAATAACAGATTCATTTTTGAAACCTGCAATGAGTAAAACATATGTAATAACTCGCGTAAAAGAATAGGTTTACATACAAATATGATTAATAGATATATATAAATTATTATACAAGTTTCATAAATACAACCATTTTTTTTCCCTCACTCCAATCTACCTTTCTTTAGATTCTGATATGTGCCAATGGAACTATTCTCACATCAGTGGGTTTTTGGATACATTTTGAACCCATAAACAATCGATTTTGGCCGTTAAATTTTTCTTTTTAAAGATGTTTAAACGGGCCTTCAAACTTAGGTGTCAGTTTATAATTTAAACCTTTACGTACGTATACTTGTATGTATACCTGATCGCCCACGGCATATGTTCTAGTTGGCTTAGCTATTTTATCATGATTTTTTTCATTATTATTTGTGCTTCTTCTAGATTCTTACGAAGTATATTATATCGACTTATGCTTGCATCCATAACATCCTTTAGAGGATTTGATAAATTAGTGTAGGCTTTAGGATGTGGAAAGGCGTTCTAGCCGGGTATACCGTACAGTGCCTCGTGCGGTGTCATTTTAATAGACACATGATACGAGTGATTAAGTGTGCTTAGTACCGCAGGTATGGCAATGTCCCAGTTGGGGTCTGCCCCCCCTAAGGTGACCCTTAAAATGTTTAAAACCTTACGATTTGCCCTTTCCACTAGCCCGTTAGACTCTGGGTGATAGATCATGGTATTTGATTTTTTTCTTTGTAACAAAGGAATTCGCACAAGGAGTTAAGGAAATGATTATTGAACTCCCCGCCCGAGTCTGATATAATGATGTGTGGAATTCATGTTTACAAATGTAGCACTCGTAAAACTTCCAAGCGCACTCGACCGTTTTTTTGTTTTAAGCGCTATAAGTTCTGTATATCGAGTCAAAGCGTCTATAATACTAGTGAGGTGCTTATTTCCTCTGTCGACTCGTAAAATCCTGTTAAGAAATCTAAATGTACTCTTTCAAAGGGTTGATTTGCACGGGGTAAGCCCCTAGGCTGACGGTGTCTTCGTGTGCCCTTTGTATTCTTGACAAGTGCGACAATTTGCTATGTGCTTTTTTATATCTGTAAGCATCATATGCCAATAAAATAAGGATTTGGCTTTCTGTGACATCAAGGAATAACCCGGGTGTCCATGCAGTGGATTTTCATGCAACCATTTTAAGACAGTGGGTATGAGTGAGATAGGTACCACCACCTGGTTGTTATTCACTGCGGTGTGTTGCGGGTTTTCCTCGTCACGGATCTACACAGGATATTATCCTTTATGATATAATTCTTGACTGCTTATACTTTCTAGGTATTCCTTTTCCTTCGGATTTATTCCCGTTTAACGCAATGATGATTTTTTCTATTTGCGGATCTTTTCTTTGTTCTGGTCTGTAATAGTTCAGCACTCCAGCCCAGATCTTCCTGTCAGATATAGTTTTAACAATGGGCGTGGAGGTTGAGATATCTATTAATTCAGCTAATGGCTCGGTACAAGATGAAGAGGGGTTGCGTGATAATGCGTCAGCAATGATATTTGCTTTCCCAGGTAAATACCCGATCCTCGCGCCAAAGTCCTGGATGATCATGTGCCACCGAGTTCGCTTAGGGCTGTGACTAAAGCCTTTAAAGAAGTCGGTTAGGGGCTTAAGATCAGTGAGAACCTTGACGGGATAACCGTTTATTATGAATTTAAAATGCACGAGTGAATTAACAATAGCGAGCCCTTCCTTGTCCTATTACTGCATATTTTACTTTCGGGAAGGTCTCAGTTTACGTGAATAAAAAGCAATAGGGAAAAAAACTGTTTATCATATTGTTGAAGCAATACCCCACCTACTCCTAGGTCTGAGGCGTCTGTTGCTATGAAAAATTCCTTACCGAAGTCAGGAAATTTCAAGATAGGAGAACTACACAGTTCATCTTTCAATTTATCGAACGCCTGTTGATGAATTTCAGACCATATGAAATTTACGCCCTTTTTTATAAGATCGGTTAGGGGAGCGGCTATGATTGAGTAGTTGCGTATAAAGCGGCGATAGTAGCCGCTACAGCCTAAAAATTGCTGTATTCCCTTGACGTTAGTAGGTATCGGAAAGTTACGGATAGCCGACACCTTATCATGGACGATTTAAGACCTTCACTAGAAACCGTGAAACCTAAATAGACTAGTTCTGTTTTAAAAAATTCACACTTACTTATCTTTACCCTTAAATTATGCTGCCTTAGTCTTTGTAGCACTAACTCTAATTTACGTAAATGTTCTTCTAATGTGTTGGAAAAGATTACTAGGTCGTCCATGTAGGCATGTAGGATATCTCCTAACAAGTCTCCAAATACAATGTTTATCATACGAGTAAAAGTTATGGGAGCGCAACGTAAACCAAAAGGCATACGCAAAAATTCATAATGTCCCCTGGCTGTGCTGAAGGCAGTGTATGGGATACTCTCTTGTTCCAACGGAATCTGATGAAATCCCTTTAGTAGGTCTAAGCTAGTGAAATATTTGTTCTGACCTAGTAGGGATAGGATATCATCGGTACATGGTACTGGGAATCTGTCAGGGATTGTTTCTTCATTTAAACGACGAAAATCGACGCATATCCGCCAAGTTCGATCTTTTTTCGGTACTACTATTAACGGAAAATTATAAGGGCTGTTTGATTTTCTAATGACTCCTTCTTTTAGCATTTTACCTACTTCCTCTGTTATCTCATTCTGAAATTTCATAGGAAGTCGGTACGAAGGTACATAGATTACTTTCTGTTTGTCCTTGAGCCTTATTTGATGCTCGATGACATCCGTTTTTCCTAAGGTTCCATCCGTAGTGGAAAAAACATCATGATATTTAGTTAAAAGTTTCAAAAATTTCTGCTGAATTTCTTCTTCTTGAATGTCCTTACTGATTTTGTTCTTTATAGATTGCAAAAGGGATTCATCCGCAACTGATTGAGCGTGATTTATCTCAGCGGTAAGAATGCGATGTTTATAAACTTCGGCATCCAAGATATGTTGATTTTTGTGGATTACTAAAGTGGTATTCAAATGATTACAGACTTCGATGTTACATTGTTGTTGTGAGCCGACTGTATAAATGGCTGTGTGACGGATAATCCTGTGTGTTTTCAGAGTTTCGGAAAGGATTAACGTTTCAGATCCTGGCAAGGTTCTCTTTACACGCACTAATATGTTCGAAGTTACGTTAGGCTCGAGAGTTTGCGTGCAAGCTGATATTACGGGTGAGCGAGAGTTCTGTTGGGTTGCCTGTATTATTTCTCTGGATCATGAGACAGGTGATTGGTTTCTGTAATGTAAGTGACAACTCTGTCTGTCTCTTTATTATCTAAAACTGATTTTAGGGTATTAGAAGACTTATAGAATTTTCCTTTGATATACACGCCGTGTTTTGCAGGTGCTAAGATAATATTTTGAGTGCCCATAGACGGGTATCCGATAATTACTGCGGGATACATATTAATGTTTGTACAACGATAAAGGTATCCGCAAACGTGCGCTTACCGACCTTGTACTGTACATGAGTCACTCCTACAACATTTAATTCATTATTCCCTATGCCTGAGAGCCTTATTCCGGACTTCTCTATAGGGAAATTTGAAAAGAGTAAATGATGATCCTTAAATCCATGATATTACGTGGACTACCAGAATCAAAGAACAAAGTGAATGACTTATGGTCCAAATTTACTGCATGTAAGGTTGGTCGCAACTCGTTTTGACTAATAATTGCATGAATTTGT
Source organism: Macrobrachium nipponense (assembly GCF_015104395.2). Taxonomy (NCBI): domain Eukaryota; kingdom Metazoa; phylum Arthropoda; class Malacostraca; order Decapoda; family Palaemonidae; genus Macrobrachium; species Macrobrachium nipponense. The sequence goes on from NC_087200.1 coordinate 25,114,653, forward strand.
TGCAAATCTACGGGAACCTGCACAGATTTTTTGGATTCGGCCGTGTGTTTCATAGGAAAATCAATTGCCTCACAATGATCTGATAAATGATTAAACTGATTATTTGATACAAAAGATGTTGATATTGATGACCCAACATCGCCCTCTCCCCCCTTGGAGTGAACTACGTGGTATTTGTTTTGTTTATCACACCTTGAAAATTCGCTTGCCCTTGCGAGTTCTGGCTAGACGGCCCAGGAACAGAGGTACCTGAAGCACGATTTGTTTGTTTCTGCTGTTGTGCAGAATTTCCGTTTGGTTGTTTCTTCTTATAGTACTGAGGACCCTTCTTTTTATTTGCACTGGCAACTGGTTGCGTGTTGTAGCATTCTGCTGTTGATTCCTCGAGTAGCAACAGTTATATGAATGAGTTGAACTATTATGTATTGAACAAAAACGCGTCCGACAGTCTGAAATCATGTGACCTGGTCGTTTACAGTTATAACAAACCATCCCTGCAACTTGAATTATCATTATGTACCACATTTACTTGTTGTGGCTTGTTTTCTCATTTTTTGCAAAAACTTGAACGAGCGAAGGATCTAGGTCGGTACATTTAGACATGTGTTTTTTGATTTGTTTATACACATCTAATTCCGTACTGTTGGGCTGCAATTTTTTGTCAAACACCGCACTAACGCTCGCTTCAGGCAACATTGCGGTGATACTCGTAAGGTAGATCAAACGGATAAAATCTTTCACGTTGATTTTGGCACTCGTAACCCACCCGGAGTTACTTAAACTAACCTGATATTCATTTAGCCGGTCGGCAATTAGCGCCGCCCGCTCGACAACATTAAGCTGAGTCATGGAGGCTTGGTTAAGGATATTTCTCAGTGCCAACACTACATCTAAAGCCTCTTCACCCCCGTACACGGCACGTAATCTGATTTTGAACTCGTCCTGTAAGCGCCTCTTGGAAAGAAACCCCCCTTATTAACGCACTTGCGTCTCCTTAGCAAAGTCTATGAAGCTTTTGGCCTCCTGTAATTGTACTGCTGGGTCTGTGATGCTTTTTGCATTTAAATGAGCGTCTACCAGTAGTGAGATCCATGCCTCAACATTTTGAGGCAGGAACCCATTGACCCGACCTTGAAAAGGGACAATTGCTGACCTCGCGCTGACGAGAGTCACCACATTGGGGTTGCCAGTCGGAGGAGTTGCCATTTCCACTTTCACTTTTTTCTTATCACTTCTATTCCTTGCGATCCTATCAAAATATCTATAAGAGTACACTCGACCACTACGTAAACGCATATGCAATGTACTGTATAAATGTGTTATAATAATAGGAAAATCCCCCAAAAGATACAAAAATACAGATAATTTGATAAAATATTATACGGAGAATTCCTGCAAAAAACGATTAGAAAAAATAATCTGCGGCGAGAACTCGTAGTTGAAGATTGATTCTGTAATGAAGGAAGATTAAGATGGCGAACAACTCACCCCCAGAATACTGGACGATCGACTCCTGATGAACAACACTTCACTGAGGAAAGAACCTGAATAGATAAAATGGTACTTAGCTCCAGATTATATGGTGAAGGATTGTTGACATGGGATGACGTCTCAGTTCCTGTCTAAGTCTCGCGTCGGAAGTCGTGATGACGTCACGGTCTTCTCTCGGTGCACGATGCGTGAAGAAGTCCAAGATTGATGACGTCACAGCCTCCGTCCTTGCACTACTGCCTCTTGCTCTACTCTCTGCGTCTTTGCTCGTGATCGCGTGATGTTTCCTGTGTTTGTTTTCTTCTTTCTGTTGATGTTCGATGCTGCTCTCGTCCGGTGTAGATTCTCGAAGATAAGTGACAACAGTCGCTCAAACGTCGGTGTTGATGCTTGTATTCTTCTCGATGAAGGACATATCTGCGTCTTCATAAAATGTTGCGTTGATTGAAGATCCCGTTTCCTCTGTTTAGTTTTGATGTTGAAGGTGGAAGTTGGTTCTTGTAGACCTTCGGTCGGCTGATATGGGTCTTGTTAATATTATTCTTCGTCATTCGCTGCCACCAAGTCTAAGTCCCTTCGCTTTGCGAAAGACTTTTTTTGTTTTCTCCTTACGACTGTCGTTCGTAAGTATTTCTGGTTCCTCCCATCTCCTTGGGATATCTTAGTAGAGTGGTTCTTCTTAACTAAAGGAGATGATTCAAACAGATAAGTTGAACAGATATAACAACTTTATTCTGTAACTCCATACTAGGAGATGCAGCTCGGTCGGGAGACCGATATGTTTGAAGGTTGGCACGGAACTGCCATTCTCAAGCATCACGTCGATAGCGGAACATTAGCTATCTCAGCGATTCATATAAAAACATACGTAGTCCGCCGGCTCGGAAGTTACAAGTTTCCGGCGTAGGTTAACAGGTCAACCGCTTCCCATGGAAGTTGTTGTGCAAAGTTATCATTAATAATAAATGCTGATAATGTACAGAGCTAAATCAGGCTACTGCAGACAGCGCATAGCGTAATCTAGATCTGCTTTGGTCACGTAGGACCCTCCTAATGCCATGACCTCAGGTCATGGATTTTTATTTACAGATCCTGTAAACAGAAATAATGTATTTATTACATATGTATACACAACAAGGAGAAGTATAGACTCAAAAGTATACAAAGTATTTTTGTAAATTTTAATAGAATAACGCCATTATACATTTTTATTGCAAATCCTAAGATAAATTGAAAAAGGTAATCTTGCCAATCTAAAACCATAGAACTCAATGCATATATGTTGAGGGCTATGCTAACACTATTATATACAAGTTTTCTTCACTGATTTTTCATATTTAAAACCTGACTCTTCTTGACTTTCTTGCAGCAAAATCATCTATAGTGTCATCATACGAAATCTGTTTGGATATTTCTCTATTAATACTAATTGCCAGCCCATTTAGGCGCTCCTGTGACATAGTAGACCTTAAATATGTTTTAATGAGCTTAAGTTTAGAGAAGCTTCTCTCTGCAGATGCCACAGTCGCAGGTGTAGTGACAGCAATTCTTAATGCCACCCACATGTTTGGATAGATCTCTTTCAGGCCTTTCTCCTCCAGAAAAACAAGAAGGTCTAATGTTGTTATATTTTGTTTTGGCCATTGTTTTGGAAATGACTGCATCTCTACAATCAGTTCATCACAATTTAAATCAGAATGATCCCCAGATGTGAGTGTATTACACAAATCTTTTGCCTGCTTTTCTAGCTCACTAGATGTCAGGTCAGAGAAGTTTATTAGAACACTGAATTTCTTTGCAACATTACTCATCATTCCAGTTCTCTCTCTCAAAGATTCAATGGCCATATCCACAACTACATTGAAAAATGAAAACTCCATTTTTTTCAAGGCATCGGTAATAGGTTCATCAGGGGCCTCATAGGAAAACTGCCTTTTAGTAGTTCTGAGTTTTCTGCTTTAGAGCAGCTTCCACATTCATCTCCTCACATATCTCTTTGGCAGATGTCTGGGCATCAGCAAACCCAGTGTCTCTGTAGTTAACAAGGAAGGTTTCAGTCTTCTTGAGAATGTCAACAGCTACATCCAGATGCATGCATTGTGATTGCAGAAGTTTATTCACAGTTTGAACTTTTCTAAGGATATCATATCACACCACCGTACAAATAGAGATCTGGTATGATCCCACCTCTTCTGCTAAGGCTTGTGCTTCAATTTTAATAGCTGGATCTGCAGTGCTTGCTCTCACCTCTAGAAGAGCATCTCTCACTTTTGCAGCCTGGAATCTTACAACCTCAACACTGTTGATTCGTCTCTCCCACCGTGTGTCTGCCCAGGATTTCAAAGTTGTGTCCACATGTTTTTTTAGGGTCGACCACCTTTGAGTGGAGGCAGAAAAGAGATTAAATAATTTTTGCAGGTAGCCAAAGTAGCTAGTTGCATCTGAGGAGCTCTTTGCTGCATCACACACAACCAGATTAACATTGTGTGTTCCACATGGCACAAATAAAGCCCTGGGGTTTAACTGAAGAAGTCTAGCCTGGACTCCCTTGATTTTTCCTCTCATATTTATCCCTATTTATTCTGGGTCGCCGTTTATAATAAGTCAGGGGTGCCTAAACGTGGAAAGGACGTCATAATTATGGATTATTTTAACCTCATTTATGACAGTAATAAACGCAAAATAGCGCCTCTGGTTTTGACCGCGAAAAAGTGATAGATGTCCTATCCATTACTATAGATCATTGGTTTATAAGGTATATAACTCCTGGATTTCATTCGAATTTTCAACTCAGAAATATCTCCAGAAAGTGAACTTTGTTTCTTATAAAAACTATAGGCTAGGCTTATGCACACACAACGCAGCTGCACACTTACCTCTACTTTGGGCTCGTTTTTCCTCTTCCCCCTTTTTTCTTTTCTTGTTTGCTGCACCTGACAGCTTGGACTGCCTCTTCATGATTGATAAAAGCTTGAATGCTTGACAGCTGCGTTGACAACTTAAGAAGACTTAAAAAAAGAAGTAAAGATTGTAGTAAACACGATGCTTAGAACTAAACTCAGGTGGCGTCGCGAGCAGGCGGCTGTCTTAGTTTTAAAGCTCCTTGATACTGACGACATCTACCTATCCAGTTTTGCCAACTTTTCCGAAACATTAAACACCGTTGCATCAAGTATTGACACTTCCATTATTCATTTATTTTCGCGTTTACACTAGCATTTATTTATTTGAATTATTCACGTAAAAATAATACTTCTCTCATTTATTTATATATTAATTTTGGATGGCAATTTGGCGCCCCCCAAGCAAATGGCGCCCCAGGCGACCGCCTGTGTTGCCTGTGCCTAGAAACGGCCCTGAAAATAGGGAAGAAGCGTTGTCCTTACAAATACTCCGCCCCAAGACAATGGTTACGGAGTAATTATTGGATGACAATCTTGGAGGCAGGGGGCGACCCCGTGTCCTTGTGACACTTGTTGTGGGGCATCATCGAGTGTAGAGTCCTTCGGTTTTGCTGACTGACAGGATGCCTCCCCTGGCGGTTGTGGTGGTGGAGTGGGACGGGCCGTGGGGATCCCCAGGTGCGGCAGCGGTGTAGGTTGGGCTGAGGAAGTCCCCAGTGTGGAACCACGGGTGAGCAGTGGCGTCAGCAGGTCGAGGAAACCCACAGGTAGCGGCGTCGGCAGGCAAGGGAGGCCCACAGGCGTGGCAGCGGTGTCGGTGGGCCGAGGAGGACTACAGGCGGCGGTGTTGGAAAGGGTAAGCAGGTCCACAGGCATGGCATCAACGTCAGAAAGGCCAAGCGAGCCCCAGGAATAAGAGCAGCGTCGAGGGTTTGAAGAGGGCCACAGGCAGCGACGTCAGGGGGCCAAGCAGGCCCACATGTGCGGCAGCAACGTTGGTTGGGTAAAGCAGGTCCCTCAGTGTAGCAACAACGTCGGCAGGCAGGGGAGGCCCACAGGCAGCGACGTCGGGGGGCAGCCGAGCAGGCCCACATGTGCGGCAGCGACGTCGGGTGGGTAAAGCACGTCCCTGGGTGTAGCAGCGGCGTCGGCAGGCAGGGGATTTCGTCTGGGGACTTGCAGGTGCGGCAATGGCACCAGGGGAAGAACCGAGGAGGCCCACAGGTTCGGCGGGTCGAGAAGATATCTGGCGTCCCTCGGGTGAGGCAAAGGAGGCCTTGACGTCGGATGGGTGTTTCTGAACCGCCGCCTGAATTTTGTGTTGGCTGACCAGCACCCAGCTACCCATCCTCAAAATAAACGCCAAAACACGCTTGGAAGCAGTGTCGTGATTAGTCCGTTAATGGCGTTGGTGTCGTCCTCGCAATGGAGTTTTCAGAGACCTAAGCTGTGGCGCCGTATTGAGTCCGTTAAAGGCTGGGCCTAAACCGCTGTGCCACCAACTCCGGGAGGTCACCAGTTGTGAGGACCAGGGATTAAGACAGGTAGCTGGGATACTGATGATTTATTTATTTGTTGTTGTTGTTGTTTAAGATTAAGCTGGCCTTGTGCCAGCACGGGCTCTTGCTCATAGAGCAGCCCGTATGTCATATTAGTTTGAGATGTGAGATGCTTAGGATATGCAACTTTATTGGTGATACATGAATGATGTGGTGAAGGTGATTTGATATTGAATGAAGGATTTGATGGGCAAGGTTGAAACCCTTTAAACCCTAAGGTACCCTTCAGTCGTAGGGAAAGCTGGATAGTAGTAAGTGTTGGCTAGTAGGAGAGACCAACAGATTGGAAGAATGAAGGTTTGAGTTGTAGGCACAGTTAGCTAGTAAGGTAGCTCGTGAAATTCTGAGACATATTCCTTTTCTGGTCGGCTTTCTTTGGGTGTGTGTTGTCTGGTGAGTGTGGTGGAGGGATGGTGATGAATGTGAGGGGAGGGTGATGAAGGAGGCAAGAGATGAATGGGGATGTCTGTTAAAGAGGTTTGTCTTTTTTGTCTTGCATGTTATGTGGGTTAGGGTAGGATGGGGTAGTGGTCATGATTGTTGGCACCATGTGCTGTCCGTCAGGGTAGTGTTCTGTTCCTACCTTGGTGGTGGGTAGGAGCATAGGAAACCTGCTAATTCATGGGTGTTTGTTAGAATGTGCTTTGTGATTTGAGTGGTTGTACGTTCATTTCCTATGTACCTATCTCTTAGTTGCTCCGTTTCTGGACAGTCTAAGAGGTAGTGTTCTAGAGGTTCTTCAGGAATTCTTTCGCAGTACTTACATGGCCTGGGATCGCCTACTATCTTTTGCCAAGTGCATTGGTATCCAAGCCTTAGACGATGAATTATGACTGCTAGTACTCTTGACATATCTTTGGGAATGTCATGTGGTTGCAGACTGGTGGTGTCTACATACCACTTTGCAGTGTTTGAGCCTCCAAAGACCGCTCTCATGACTTTGCTTTCTTCTTGCACTTGACAGTATGCTGCGGCTTTGCTTTTAAGTTGAGTCAGTGAGTGGCTGATTTTAATACCTATGTTGTTGATGTGTAACCCGCTCTTTGCTAGGGTGTCTGCTTCCTCATTTCCTTGGATCCCTATGTGACTTGGAATCCAGTTGAGAGTTATCTGTCTCTTTCTGGTTTGGTGGATGTTGGCAATTGCCCATATGCTTGTCAGGAGTTTGATATTTTCTTTTGCCTTGCCTTTTGTGATGGCTTGTATTGCTCCTTTCGAGTCGGTGTGGATAGTTGTGCTTCCTAGTTTGTGTTGCGAGTCTTCTAGCGCTTTAGCGATTGCTATCAGCTCAGTCTGTAGAGTGGAGGCATTGTCTGAGAGCCTCCAGCTTCCTTTTAGTGATGTCGAGTAGACTCCTGCCGCCGCCGCAAGAATGCTGAGGTCTACTGATCCATCTGTAAAGTATTCATTTGTGCCTGTCATTTTCCTTATTGAATCTTGTGCTGCTTGTTTCAGCTGTTGAATGGTGCATGCTTCCTTGCTTGCCGGGAGGACTGTGTAGTTGATATTGAAGAGTTCTGGTTTCCAGGGTGCTGGTTCTACATACTCAGTGAGAGGAGAGTCTTCTCTGATGTCAGCAGCATGCTTTTGCATGCCTACTCTTCTCAGTGTTTCTAAAAGGTTGCCAGAGTATGTCTTGGGTGGGTCTAGTTCTTCGTGGAGATCAATGCACTTTTTTATCTCTCTTTTTAGTGGACAGTTCCTTTCATTTTTTAAGGTTTTTAGCAGGATGGATGTGTTTCTCTGGTCTATTCTGTATGTCAGAGACTGTAGTTTTGTTTCATATCTCAGAATGCATAAGTTAGTCCACATTGGAGCACCTGTGATGAGTCTCAGGGCATTGTTTTGAATTACTTCAAGGCTCTTTTGCTCTGTGCTTGAGAGACTGGTGAGAACAGGTGCGGCATACTCAACCGTTGACCTTATTGTTTGTATGTAAAAGGTTCTGAGGGCGTGATATACTGCTCCCTGTTGTAGAGAGGTGATCCTTCTCATGGCATTGTGTCTGCATTTGACTTTCTGCTTGAGTATTTCAAGTTCTTTGCGTGGGGAGAGTTGCTTGTTTATGTTTACTCCAGGTATACAAAGTTGTCTACCCATTCAATGGGTTCACCCATGAGCTGTATGTATTTCATTTGGGTCTAGACTGTGTTTGATGGCCATTGCTTTTGTCTTTGCAGTGTTGATTTTTAGACCTAGGTCTTTGCATTTATTTTCAATTTGTGTTATTGCACTTTGCATGTTCTGGTGAGATCTGTGTCTGTCTGTGCTGACTAGGCAGACATCATCTGCATAAATGAATATTTCAACTCCATTGGATAGGGTGGTTGTGGCTAATTTTTCCATTAATACATTGAAAAGGAAGGGGCTGAGTATGCCTCCTTGAGGTGTTCCATTCTCCAGATTGAGAAAGTCCGAGCTTGCTCCTTGGAAGGTGACTCTGGCCTGTCTGTTTTGCATGTATCCTTTGGCCCATGCTAAAAGGTTGCCCTTCACTGCCTTGTCAGCCAAGGCCTCAAGGATGGCAGGTGCACTGGCTAGCTCATAAGCTTTTTCTAAGTCCAGAAAAACTACTATTGCTTTTCTCTCGTTAATTGTGGACATGACGTCTGCTAGGCATTCTTGTGTGCCTATGCCCTCTTTGTAGGCATATAGGCGATGGTGTAGAGGTCCTGTTTTCCATAGCAGTCTGTTTAGCACCATTCTCTCTGCAGTCTTTTCTGTGCAACTGATGATAGAGATGGGTCTGTAGGAGTTGGGTTCTTTGGGCTTGGGAATCGGCTGTGTATTTTGTTGGTTCCATTGTGCGGGTCTACTGCGCTCTGTGTATGTTCTGTTGATTATATGGAGATGAACTGTTTTGGCTGCCGTTCCTATGTTCTTCAGCATGCTGTATGTGATCATGTCTGCTCCAGGGGCTGTGTCTGTTCCCTTTTGAAGGGCTTTGCCCAGTTCCTTTAGTGTGAATGGAGTGTCTGTGTCATCAGGGATATTGCAGACCATGGTAATGACTCTCCATCTCCCTGGGTCTAGTGCCATTTGCCTTTCTCTTGTGGTTTGTGGTAGGTGTGCCGATTTGGTCCTGTCAGCAAAATGTTGTGCAAGTCTGTTTGCTTCAGCTTGAGGGTCAGGATGGTGTGGTTGTGTTATCTTGGATTTTCCTGATATTTTGTTAAACCATTTGAACATTTTTGCAATGGGAGTAAGTCGGGTAGTCTGTGAGCACCATTTAAGCCAGGTTTCTTGCTTCACTTCTTTGGCAGTTTGTGTTGCATGGTTTATAACGTCTCTTAGAAGAGCATGCATCTCATCAGTGGGATTGCATCTGAAGAGCTTTCTTGTTCTGTTTACTCATGTGTTCATTTCCTTAATTCTTGTGTTATAGTACCAGCTGTCCTTGTGGGGGGTTTGTTTAGTGGTAAAAGTTTTCTTAGGCATGGAGATGTTTGCTGCATTATGCAGGCTACTCACAAAGTCCTCCTGAAGCATGTTTATGTTTTGGGCCGGAGTTTGGAGGTACTGTGTTGCCCACACAGTCATTTGGTTTTTAAATGTGGGCCAGTTTGCCAGGTCTGGTCTCCATCCTGCTGGCAGGGGTGGTGGAGGGGGAATTTTTGTAATTTTTATGCTGGTTTCAGTTGCAAAGTGGTCGCTGGTTAGTATTGGGTGCACTTTCCATGCACATTCTTCCTTCAGGTTTTGGGATACGAAGCTCAGGTCCAGTCTGCCTCCTCGGAGGTGAGTAACTTCGTTTGTGTCATTTAGCAGTGCTACTTCAGGAGTATGTGTCTGCCTGCTGCATTTATATGTTGTTGGGATCGTAGCCATGGATGATGAGCATTGAAGTCTCCTGCAAAGAATGTGTTTTCTCTGGAGGCAGCACTGAAGAGGTTTTCTCCTTCAAGGATTTTGTCATGGCCTTTGTATATGTTGTGAATGACTAGTGATGGGTATTTTCTAGTCTTATTGCCTTGGATTGCTTAGCATTTCAATGCCTTGCCCACAGTCTATGTTTCTTATTTTCTCTGATGGAATTGTTGCTTTCACCAGGGTGATTAAACCTCTGTTTTCATTTGTGTGTGGGGTTTTGTATACTGTGTATCCCTGGAAAGAGAATTTGTTGGTTTCTCTAACAAGAGTTTCCTGTAGGAGGACAATGTCATGTTTTTCTACGAGCACCTGAGATTGCAGTGTGGCGTATTTTGAGTTGGCACTGTTTATGTTCCATTGAAGGATTTTTAGGGTTGTGTGTGTGCTGTTTTCATCGTTTGGGGTGTTGTTTGGGTTTTGATTGTTTTGCTCCATTTTAGTTTATCAATGATACTAGTGTTTTCCTGAGATCTGCTGTAAAGTGTTGCTCTGGGAGTAAGTGGTGAAGAACTTGTGATACTACAGATGCTATTTCTCTCCTGAGTTCTTCACGTGTTAGGATGTAGTTATGTCTGTTGGTGGGGGGGCTCTGGGGCACTAACCTGACTACCAGTACGGGTGTTACTCTCATGAACGGAGTGGGAGGAAGAGGGCATGTTGTGATGATTGGCTGGGGTGGGGAGAAGTGGCTGTTTTGGTGTGGAGTAGGGTAGGAAGGAAGTCGGCTTGGTATCTGGGACGTGTATGTTCCTCTGTGTGTATAGTGTGCCTTCTGTGAGTCTGGGGTCTCTGTTTTCGTGGAGCTTTATTGGGGTTGCTTGCTGTTTCTGAATGGGTGGCTGGTGGTGTTGGGTTTTTTGTGATTGTGATGGTCCTGTTTTATGTGTTTGCTGGTAGTGTTGGGGTCTTTGTGATTGTGGTGGTTCTGGTTTGTGTGTGTGTTGTTGGGTTGATTGCTGCCATTGTTTGGCGAGATCTCTTTGGGGTTCTTGCTGTGTGGTAGGTGGTTGTGATTGTGATGTGTTTTGTGTATGATTCGGTTGTGCTGTGGTCGGGGGGGGGGGGGGGGGGGATCCTTTCATATTCCAGATCCTTTTAAGTCTCTCCATGCAGCCTTTGTACCATGCATGGTGTCCTTTGTGGCAGTTGGGCCATCTGGCTGTTGTTGCTTCATTCCTTTTGTGCCTATCGATGCAGTCCCTTGTTGGGTGCTTCCCACTGCATACGCCACATATAGGCTTGGCTGTGCACTCTTGTTGGTGATGGCCAAATCTCTGGCATTTAAAACATCTTAAGGGTTCGGGCGTGAAAACTTCAGTGTAGTATTTGCCCCATGTCGGGATGTCTACAACAGGGGGCCTTTTGCCTTGGAAAGTAACAAGGACCTTCTTAGAAGGTTCTTTTGCCTTGTTTAGGCATCTTTCTGCATGTAACACTCCTGGGAGCTTCTTGATGGGGTCGACTGGAAGGGATGTTGGGTATCCAAGGATGATGCCTTTTTCAGTTTTCTGTGTGGGGTCTAAGTACTGGAAGTTTTTGTCGTTTTTGAGAATGTCTGCTAATTATTGGTTTTTGGGTGTGATTATGAATTGTCCTCTTTTGTTGGGTTCGGCAGTTATTTGTATGGCGGGGTGTTTGTGCTCAAGATCCTTTACTGCTGTGTATGTCGTCTGATCGGGAGTGAGGATTACTTTGAATTTGTGTAGTGGAGGGAATTCAGTTAAGGATTGTGTGTCAATTTGAGTGTTGTCTTGTGATATTGCAGGAGGTTGTGTGTGTGTGGTGTTAGGTGTCTTTCTCATTTTCCTTAGTTTCTTTCTGTTGTGGGCTACCTGGTATTCATTGTCGTCGTTTCCTTGTGTTGTGTTGTATTCGTCAGAGCTGTCCATGGTGGGGAATGGTAGGAGGGGTTGTTTATTTGTCTGTGGGGGAGAGTGTTCTTGGGGGGAGTGAAGTCTCGGTCTTTGTATTTTTGGAGAGTTGTCGTTCAGGGAGGTGCCGGCTGATCTGGTCCGTCTTCTAGTCGTCATTGGTGTCTTGGAGGTTGATGGTTTGGTGGGAGATGATGAGGGTGAGGGTGAGGATGCCATGTCTGTATGTTTCAAGTAAAGAGAGAGGGTCTGTGAGGTGAGGTTATATGTGTGTGACTGTTGCCTGAAGGGCTTGGTTATCAATTAGAATGAGTTCTGGCTTATGGAAGGCGCCAGCCTACGTTTTCCCTATGCTACTTGCAATGTAGTATTGCGACAGTAGAATGTTTTGCCTCTTGAGCCTTGCTTCTATTGGAGTTTTGAAGACCACAACGGCTACCAAATGTTCCACAAGAGAGACGGTGTTAATGAGAGAAGGTTATTTTTTAGAGAAAAAGAGGAGTGAAATTAGTCTTGAAATTGCTTATCAAACAGTGAGAGAGCTCTCTCAAGTCTTATTATTCCTTGCTAAGTGCACCAACTATAAAGTCGGCAGGGCTAAAATGCAGGGAGAGTATGCAGCAAAATGATTGGTTAGTGCGTACTGGCTTCTGATTATTCGGCGGCTGCAGGTAGGAGGAGTCTGGGCGGAGCTGGAACTGGAAAGTGGGCGGAGTCTGGGAGCGGTGTGAGCGGAGAAGTTACTGCAACGGATGCCGAGCAGCAGCTGGAAAAAAAAGGTTTATTTACAGACAAACTGGGTTGACATAGACAGGTGCGGACGGATAAGTAGTGCAGTCTCGCACTGCGAACAGAAATGACTCCGAAACAGTAAATTTGTGTTTTCTTACAGACATACATTTAGATATATTAAGGCGAACAAATAATGTGTTATACATCGGCAGAAAGGCCGCAGAACGTTCTATCGGATGGAAGTAAGAACAACGCGACTTGATGATTGGATACAATGAAAATAGGGAAAAAGTGTTGTCCTTACAGTTGCCACACGTAAGATAATTATCGTACATGTACAATAAAAACGGCCTCGGTACGATGTACGATAGCATTTTCCATTACGGTTTGTATGAGACTTTTAAGGTGGTGATAAGTATATAATTACAGTTATAAGTGGTCGGTAAACTCCTCCATGAAACAGGTTAATTTCTATAAAAAATAAAAATAATAATAATATTTGGGAGGCACTGAAGCCATTTTTCTCGGAGAAGTGGCTCGCTGAGAAACTATTAGCAACAGAGTTGATTATCAACTTCCTTCATGATCCTTTCATGAAGTTATATTTAATGTTCCTTGACTGGGTTCTTCTAGTTTGAGCAGTTCAGCAAATTTTTCCAGTTAGATAAAGCAGTAATAACAGTTCTCCATGATAAAGTGTCCATGCTATTCAGAGACCTCCTTCTCTCATTTATGGACAGGACCTATGTAATGAAAACTGATCTAAATACTGTAAATCCTGAAAGAGATGACAGGCATCTTAGTGACAGCCAAATGTACCTAGGAGTTAAAAGTTATGCAGGGATTAAAAAACCCCTCCATAGAGGAAAAGAAAGCTCAACAGCAGTAGTTTTTTCAGAGGTGTAGAAGTTTCCTTGTAGTGGCATGCACAGTAATAAAGGAGAGGTATTGTTGGGTTTACAATGACATGATGTCTTGGTGACTACTTTATTGTACGAGACCAGAGAGCCGACTGACTCGCAAACACGTTGCGGGTTATTGCCCGGCAGTGCATTATAAAGACGTATCTTACATCCCCCCCCTTCAAGATTATACTTATACATAACAAAAATTAAAGGGGACAATGTCAATATGGACATGGAAATGAGCTACGAAGAGAAAATTTTTTTTAACTAACTTTTCAGTACAAAAACATGCAGTTACATACACTGAGTGCGTTGCTTAGTGGCACTCAAATGCATGTAATACACATACACAGAAAAAAAAGAATAAATTCTTGATACAATTGTACAATTGCATATCGTATGAGCAAACAACAAATAATATCAGCATTATATGAAGTCTTGGAACCACTTGGGTCTAACGGCAGCCCTTTTGGGCCTACCAACGACGCTGGGGTCCTGCATGGAATGCGTTACTAGTTCTAAGGGCGTAGGGGTCACGGCGGTGTCGTGCTGAGATGCAGGGGTGCTGTGGGACGGAGCGATGACTCTCAAGTGTCGTCTGTTCCTTTTTGAGAGTCTGCCGCTCCCGTTGAGCTTGACTGTGTACTGACGATGGGGCTTAGTTTCCGATACCACGCCCGTTCTGTCCCACTGCTTAGTAGCCTGGTTTTGTATGTGTATATGGGTACTTAGTTCGATGGGCAGCAGTCTCCTGGTGGTGTCAAGGGTGCGCATAGCTTCCTGTGATTTTGCCACTTGTAGTTTCCCTTTGACGTATAGTCCGTCTCCAATACCTGTCTACAAACAGGTGTCTCCTAGCCGTCAGTACCCCGTCACGCAGCTGGCGACCCGTTGCAAGCTGAGATGGCGACATGTTGATCTCCTTCAGAGGCGTGTTGAGATACTGGAGTATCGCCAGGCCCGTCTTGTCTGACTCAAGGGCTCCACCTTTTGACGTGTTTTCTCGGAGTAGCCTCTTTGCCGATTTGACAGCTGCTTCTGCCCTGCCGTTGGACTGAGGATACTGGGCTGATGACAGATGGACCTTGACTCCCCATCTCCTGAAGAAGGCAACCATCTCCTCGCTGGCCAAGTTCGTACCTCCGTCAGTCAATATTTGCTCTGGGGCTCCCCAACGTGAAAAATAGGATCGAAGGTGATTGTTTATTTTGTTGGACGTGGCACCACAGGGGAAGTGAACTACTTCTAACCAACTGGTTAGTCTGTCTGCGTATACCATGTATACATTGCCCTCTGTTTGGAACATATCTGCAACGACTTGCTGGAAGGGGTATTCTGCTGGCGGCGTGAGTATCATTTCTTCAGGAGGCAGTGAAGGGGCGTGTTCATCACAGGAGGTGCATTGGGCACGGCGATGCTGAAGGTCTCCTTCTATTACCGGCCAGTAGACTGACTGCCTGGCCCTCCTAAGCATAGAGTCGAGGCCTTGGTGTCCTGCGTGTAGGTTAGCGGCTACCTGACAGCGTAAATCTTTGGGGATAACCAAACATATGCATCCTTGGTCCACCGAGTATGTCACCAGATCCTGGTTGATGGCTAGCCTATCCCGAACGCTGAAGAAGGGACGAAGGCAGGAGATTTCTTGTGACTTCTGTTGGGGCCAATCGCCTGCTGTGACCCTTGCAAGCAAGAGCTGATACACTGGGTCGTTAGATGCGGCGCTCCTGACGCAGTCTTCATCCAACACGATGATGTCCGGTTCCAAGGCGGCAATAGTTGCACATGCCACTGCCAATTGAATGTTGTCCTCCAAATCCACGTCAGAAGCTTCGTGGGGTGTTCGCATGGTCGGGTACCTTGAGAGAAAGTCCGCGGCAGTGTTCCTTTTTCCGGGCAGGTATTTGATATGAAACTTGAACTGGAGTGTCTTCTCCTTCAGGTTGAACAATCTTGGGTTGATGACGTCCTTAAGAGCCCTATCACCCATCAGCTTGACAAGTGGACGGTGTGGTCTGTGATGATGGTGAGATTTGGGCACCCAAGTAGGAACAACCTGGCCTTCCACAAGCACCAGGTGACTGCAAGGGCTTCACCTTCTACGGGGGCATACCCTGCTTCAGAAGGGGTGAGGTGTCGACTGCCACATAGTGCAAGACGCCAGCCGCCCTTGCAACAAAGGGGCTGTCAGCTGAATGTCAAGCGCAATACTGCTGGAGGACGACGAAACCAATGCCTTCCTTGCTCCAATCCGTCATGATTATCGTAGGGTGCATCTTGTCGTAATATGCCAAGCCGTCCTTGGCTAATTGACAGATGACCTCCCGTGCCTGCTGGAGTTTGCTTCGTCTGCAGGCTTATATGACTCCCATCCCAAGTGGTACCCGACGAAGGTAACCTCTCTCTTGCAGAATCTGAACTTCTCGGGCTTGAGTCTAATACCTGCAGAGGCACACGTTGACAGGAATTCATATACGTGCCAAAACGCCTCTTCGATGCTGTGATCGTATAGCAAGGTGTCGTCGATGCATTTATGCTTTCTGGTGATGTCTTGCAGGGCGTCATCGAATCTTTTCGTATAGGCGTCGGAAGCCAAACAGTTACCCATGGGTGTCCTACGATAACGATACCGCCCCCATGGGGTGATGAAGGTCGTGAGTGGGCGGCTATCCTCGTCCACTTCCACTTGGTGGAAACCCCAATGGGCGTCCGCTGTAGTCTTGTACGTGTGAATGGGGATGCTCGAAATCATGTCGAAGGGTGCCGGTGTATGATGAGTCTCACGGAGACAGTGGGCATTGAGGCGCTGGAAGTCTACTGTGCGGCGAGGTTGGCCCGTTTTCTTGGCTACCACGACCATCCTTGCACACCACTCCGTGGCATCCTCTGCCGGGACTGGTTCTATCACGCCCTTCCGAACATCTTTGTCAAGCTGGGCCTTGACCTGCTCTTCCCAATGCTTAGGGATTGCTGCCGGCGTGTGACAGGCATAAGGCACGGCATCGGGCAATAAATGTATGTGGTGCTGCTTGCCCGTCATCACGGGTAGGGGTTCCCTGGTTGTGTTGAAGGTTGTGGATGAGAAGTGATGTAATAACCATTGCTCCAGTCTTGGTATGCTCTCCTCCACGGGTGGGATAGGTATGGTGGCTGGCTTTGTTGTCTGAGGGGAGTTAGGCTGAGAGACTGCCTCGCTACTAACGTCAGCTGATGCAATGAGAGGGGAAGGGTGAGGGAAACCAGGTGGTACTATTCCCAGCTCCTTACAAGCATAGAATATATGTTCTTGGCCGTTGGCACGAAGTAGACCTGCTTCGTGTGTCGCCCACCTATTTCAATGGTACATGCCATTGATCCGAGGCATCTCACACGGAGATTAGCAATGTCCCTCAGACCTGTTCGAGCTTGCAACTCCAGAGGTTTTATGTGCAGGCTTGAAAGAATCGTGGGCCCGGCAACGCAGATCTGTGCTCCTGTGTCTGCTATGGCGAGTGTGGACACCGACCTTCCGCTTCCATGGTAAACACAAGCCTTGATTGTGGGGTGGGGGGAGAGAGGTGTGTCGGCAACAATCACCAAACTCGAGGCGAGCAGGGGTTTCTTCGTACTTCTGCGGCATTTCTGGAAGTGCCCTACTTTTTGGCACCCGTGGCACGTCATACCTTTTGGTGGGCACGATGCTCGACCAGGCGAATGACGTCCCCCGCAATGCTTTGCACTTGAGTCATCGGTGCCAGTGATGTCATCACTCGAGGCACCAGCCGACTCCCTCGCACCAATAGCGACAGGTGGGACGCTTTCAACGTCCAGGCGTGCAGCTTCAAAGGTACAACACAAAGCCTGAAGGGCATCTACACTTTTAAACGTATCACATGCCTGAAATACATGCCTTTTTATCACAGGGTCACTGAGACCTACCATTATTTTCTGTAACGGCATATATTCGGCCAAGCACTCCCTGCATTTGGGACACTGAAAATGTGGCCTTTTGAGCACACCTTGAGAAATAATCACTAACAGACTCTTCGGGCCCTTCTGAGAGGGCAAAAAATTTGGACCATTGCACTGCCTGATTCGATGACCATAACACACTGTTCCTGATGGCTCCCAGAGCTGCGTCTGCAGTAAGGGCGTTACTTTTGGTGTCAGAGTACCGAGCATCCAGTGCACGTTGCAGCGCTGGCACACAGTTGAGTCTAATATGCAGGATAACATCCTGCAGCGGGAACTTGTTGAGGTGAATCCAACACATCATCGAACGTCTCCAGGATCTAAACTCTGCTGAGGACATCACAACATTACATTTCTCAGGGGCAGCAGAGACAGGGACTTTGCCGGCACATGATCCAGTACCGGGAAGAGCATCCTGAAGGGCACGGATGGCGTGTTGCTGGTCTGCAATTAACGTCTGTGCTTGCATCACGGCCCGTGACAAGGCCCTTGGCATTGCAGGAGAGGCACGCCTCGGCGTGGCTGGGCTGGTCGACGCATCTGGGGCATGACTTGGTTCGAAAACTCACTGCGCCATGTTGGGTTTACAATGAGACGACATCTTGGTGACAGGACTTTATTGTACGAGATCAGAGAGCTGACTGACTCGCAAACATGTTGCGGGTTATTGCCCGGCAGTGCATTACAAAGACATATCGTACAGGTATAATTTCAATGATGGTGTCCTGTCAAAGTTAAACTGTCTCTGTCCAAAAAATGCTCTCTCATCAGAATTCAAAGAAAGAATCCCCTCCTTATTCACTCTTGCATCTGAGCCATAAAAGTAGGGTAGTTTAGGATTAATTACTTTAAATTTCTCTAATAGTTGAATACTCTTTTTGTCTTGGCCAATTAATCTTACTTTCCGAAAAAATTCTGTGGGAACGTTTTGGAGGGGATTTTTCGTCAGTTTTTCGTAAGTGTTTGTGTCGCTAAGAAGTTGGTTGATTTTGTCGAGGTAGAAGTCTTTATCCATTATTACGATTTTGCCGTCTTTGTCAGATCTACTTATTATAACATCTAACTTTTTTAGCGAGTGGATGGCTATCATGAATCTGCGGGGAACAGGAGTCTCTGAAATATAGTACTTTTTTCTCTATATTTTGGTGTTTTTATGGGCTCCTTTTATTAGATGGAATTCTGTTGTTACAGAACATTTTTACCAGTCATTTTCAGCCCATTATGGAATTCAGCCGCCTTTCCACGATTCTTCACTCACTTCCAGAAGTCAAGCCAATTTTTCGCAAGTTTGAGAAAGAACTGATCAGACTACACTGGCTGAAAAATCAAAAACACTTTTTAGAAGAATGCCTCAAAGAACAAGTACTACCAAAAATGTACGGATTCGGGAGATGGACTCTGCAATCAGACCCCTTCCCTCTATCACACAAGATTTTCCTGGAGGAAAGAATCACCCCGATACGAAAAACGACATCTTCGTACTACGTAGAGTGATATATGGAACTCAGTCTAATCTTCGCCTCCTCACTATGGACCACATATACAGGTATCTGATTTCATTCTGTTCCGACATTGCTGCCTATAATAGCGTGACTCATTCCAACAGACTTTTACGCAAGTTAAAATAACCTAATAGACAATAGCGCATAGAATAATCTTGAGCAACAAGACAAAGTTTTAAACTTATCCAACACCCCCCTTACTGTAAATCAACATTTAGTTTTAAATTTAGGCTTATCCTTTGCCCTTATGCCAGACCGCAAAAACAACCTAGACTTCATAGTGGCTTTTGATAAATTCATATCAGACAAAAACTTCAACCGGGAAGAGATATGTTTAAAAGGAGTGTTACTAAATGCTTTAACTGACTTACATAAGAAATATCCTGTTCCCGCAGATTCATGATAGCCATCCACTTGCTAAAAAATTTAGATGTTATAATAAGTAGATCCGACAAAGACGGCAAAATCGTAATAATGGACAAAGACTACTACCTCGACAAAATCAACCAGCTCCTTAGCGACACAAACACTTACGAAAAACTAACGAAAAAATCCCCTCCACGTTCCCACAGAATTTTTTTCGGAAAGTAAGATTAATTGGCCAAGACAAAAAGAGTATTGAACTATTAGAGAAATTTAAAAGTAATTAATCCTAAACTACCCTACTTTTAGGCCCTTCCCAAACTCACAAAAAGACAATCTTCCATTCAGACCCATCGTTTCATGTGCCGGAGCTTTCAATTACAAAATTTCTAAATGGTTAGCTAGCCTCCTTTCCCCTTTTTTAGGCACTTTTTCTCCCAGTCACATTAAACATTCGGAAGATTTTTGTCACAAATTCAGAGCACATTATCCACTTCACAACATAAAACTTTTTAAGCCTTGACGTAGATTCCCTGTTCATATATATATATATATATATATATATATATATATATATATATATATATATATATATATATATATATATATAAAACCTAGATGGACAGAATAATAGTAATAAAAACCTCAATTGGAGCATTATACACGAAGAATAGTACGCACACATTAGCTTTCCTATTCCAAACGGAGTCATTTCACATGCACTGTCTTATGTAAATATACCAATACACCGTTTTTCTACACAAAAATACAGTCTCTCTCTCTCAACTTATATCGAATGCAAAGCCTTAAACCTAAATGAAGGAACAAATGAAGAATTCCAGACCTTAGGGGCAAGATGAGAGAGAGAGAGAAAGAGAGAGAGAGAGAGAGAGAGAGAGAGAGAGAGAGAGAGAGAATTCATTAGACAAAAAGGGAAATAAAGGAAAATCCCCGAATTTATTGCCATAGGTGAGGTTAAAAAAAAAACCGCACTGGGAGAGAGAGAGCAGACAAAAAAGATACGGACTGCAAAAAATCCCTAATGTTCTTACAAACTTGAGAGAGAGAGAAAGAGATTTCAGTAATTTATAACACCAAGAGACAAGACATAATTAAAAATCTTTCAGAATCATTCATGCTATATTTTGTTAAATCAAAATATCTCTCATGGAATATAGAAAATCAACGAAAAATCGATAGAGAAAGAGGAGAGTATATGAACTGGATACTTCAGATATGGATTTCAGTTTGAAGAGAATGTGGCTTGCCTGGCCTTGGCAGCAGCTGTTGGGACGTTGTTGTCCAGATGTTGTTCGAAATACGGAAGATCAGTCATCTTGCTTGCTGTGGCTGCCTATTCGCTAGTGAAATTTCTCTTCTGACTGATGATGATGGAGCTGAACAGGCCAAGGAAAAGGAACTGAACGAGAGAATTGCGGCCTTGCCATCCAGTGCCAGAGAGAGCAGCGGGTGAACTTACAGGACAATTCTTCAGCTGCAACAGAGGCCCAACTACTATGAAGAGACGCAGAAGGTCGGCGGAAGGGAAGAACGCACTCGTGCCAACCAGATCACTCTGGAGGTGTTGCAACAGCATGCCTGGCAAGACAAGGCCCCCTCGCTCGAAGCTAGATCCTCAAGATGGTAGAAGAAAATCAGCAGCTGAAGGACAACACGAAGGAAATCGGGCAGAGAAACGATGGCCTATGTGAGAGGATAAAGGATGTGATTGCACAGTTGGCAGAAGCAAACTGCCTGCTTGAGAGACTGGAGAAACTCGTACCACAGAAGGAAAAAGACCTGCAGCTAAAGATGGCATAAGCGGCGCAGATAGCGAGGCTCATCCAAGAACAAAAAGACATGACTGAAATTGGGAATCCGAGAGGAAAGACCTCGAGTTGAAGATCCAGTAACTGCAGGGGAAGTGAAAGACATCTGGAAGGAAAAGTGTGGACTCAAGTGTGAAGTTGAGGCGGCGAACTCAAGAGGAACGAGCTGGCACTGCCTTCTAGAGGAAGGAAATCGTTGCCTGGAGTCGCTGGAGAGGAAGGCCTGTGTCCAGGACGAACAGAACAACCAGCTGGAATATGAGGTTAGACAGCTGCGAGGAGCGAAGGAGAAATTGGTGTGCCACCTGAAGAACCCCCATGAGAAATAAAGACGCCTAGAGAAGGACAACTGGGAACTGAAGAAGTAGCTGTCCATCTTCAAGGAATGGCGTGATGAAGACTTTGCTGGCCTCATGAAGACGGATCAGATGTGAAAATTTTGTTTTTGGAAACTTTGATGTTTATTTTGTAATAAGTTTGCTTTGTTAATCCTTGAAGGAAATTAAACTAGAACAGAAATGGATGTTAAAGTGTTTCTTAGTTTTATTGATTCTTGGAAGGGAAAGGAAAGGGTAGGATTATAAAAATGGTGATATGTGGAGGTGCTGGGAGAAGAACCTGTCTTCAGAAAAGCGCCTGGATAATTGAGAGAATTGAGTAGGATTCTTGGAGGTACCAGGAGAAGAAGCAGAGGATTCAGTAGGATACGCAGAGTGCCTGGACAAGAACTAGAGGATTCAGAGAAGCCCCAGGAGAATTGAGAGGATTCAGTGGCATATTCTGGTTCTAAAGAATAGTATAGGTGTTGCTCTCTGCAGGGAATGGCGGGCTTCCATTGGTCCTGGGACGGGCGGGAAAGGTCCACCAAGTGTCCTGGGACAGGCGGGCGGGGCCTGCCGCGGGTCCCGGGATGTGTGGGCCAGCCCCGCTGGAGGTCCCGGGATGGGCGGGCCAGCCCCGCTGCGGGTCCCGGGACAGGTGGGTGATGTCTGTCATGTATCCCGGGATGGGCGGGCTGGGCCCCGCCATGGGTCCCAGTACGGGCGGGCGATGTTGGCCACATGTCCCAGGTCGGGCGGGCTGGGGTCCACTGCAGGTCCCGGGACGGGCGGGCGATGTCTGCCATGTGTCCTGGAACGGGAGGGTCAGGCCTGCCGTGGGTCCCGGGACAGGCAGACCGGGCCTGTCGTGGGTCCCAGGATGGGTGGACAATGTCCGCCACATGTCCTGGGACGGGCGGGCGATGTCCAACACGTGTCCCGGGATGGGCGGGCCTGGATCACCGTAGGTTCCAGGATGGGCGGGCAATGCCCACTGCGGGTCTCAGGATGGGCAGGCGATGTCCGCCGCGGGTCCCGGGACGGGCGGCCAATGTCCGCCACATGTCCCGGGACGGTTAGGCCGGGCGGCCAATGTCCGCCACATGTCCCGGGACGGTTAGGCCGGGCCCGCCGCTGGTTACCAGGACAGGTGGGCGATGTCCGCCACATGTTCTGGGCCGGGCCTGCCGCAGGTCCCGGGACGGGCAGGCAATGTCTGCCATGTGTCCCGGCACAGCCAGGTTATGTCCTCCACATGTCCCGGGATGGGCGGGGCAGCCTGCCGCAGGTCCCTGGACTGGCGGGCGATGTCTGCCGCGGGTCTAAGGATGGCCTGGCGATGTCCGCCATGTGTCACGGAATGGGCGGGCCGGGCCCACTGCAGGTTGCGGGACGGGCAGGTGATGTCTGTCACATGTCCCGGGCTGGGCGGGCTGCGTCCACCAGGGCGGGCTGCGTCCACCAGGCGTCCCGGGACCAGCATGCTGGGCCCGCCACGGGCTCGGGACGGGCGGGCCATGTCTGCTAGGTGTCCTGGGATGGGCAGGCCAGGCCCACCTTGAGTCCAGGGATGGTTGGGCCATGTCCGCCAGGTATCCCTGGATGGTTGGGCCGGGCCTGCCGCATGTGTTGGGATGGCGGGCCGGGCCCAATGTGGGTCCTGGGACGGGCGGGCCATGTCCGTCAGGTGTCCCGGGACGGGCGGGCTGGAACCGCCTTGAGTTCCGGAGTGGGCGGGCCTTGTCCGCCAGGTGTCCCGGGACGGTTGGGCCGGGCCCGTTGTGGGTTCCAGGACGGGTGGGCCATGTTTGCCACGTGTCCCGGGACGGGCGGCCGGGCCCACCGCTGGTACCGGGACAGGTGGGCGATGTCCGCCACATGTTCCAGGCCGGGCCTGCCGCGGGTCCCTGGACGGGCGGGCAATGTCCGCCACATGTCCCGGGACAGCTGGGTTATGTCCTCCACATGTCCTGAGATGGGTGGGGCAGCCCGCTGCGAGTCCTAGGAATGGCGGGCGATGTCTGCCGCGGGTCTCAGGATGGGTTGGCGATGTCTGCCATGTGTCCCGGGAAAGGCAGCGGGGCCCGCCACGTGTCACGGGACAGGCGGGCTGCGTCCACCAGGTGTCCCGGGACTGGCATGCTAGGCACGCCACAGGCTCGGGATGGGCGGGCCATGTCTGCTAGGTGTCCTGGGATGGGTGGGCCAGGCCCTCCTTGAGTCCCGCGATGGGTGGGCCATGTCCATCAGGTATCCATGGATGGTTGGGCTGGGCCTACTGCTGGTGTCGGGATGGCAGGCCGGGCCCGTTGTGGGTTCCGGGACGGGCAGGCCATGACTGCCAGGTGTCCCAGGACAGGCGGGCTGGAACCGCCTTGAGTTCCGGAATGAGCGGGCCATGTCCACCAGGTGTCCCAGGATGGTCAGGCCAGGCCCGTTGTGGGTTCCAGGATGGGCAGGCCATGTTTGCCACATGTCCCGGGACGGGAGGGCCAGGCCTGTTGCGGGTTTTGGGACGGTCGGGCATGTCCGCCAGGTGTCCCAGGAAGGGTGGGCCTGTCCCGCTGCGGGTCCCAGGACAGGCGGGCCATGTCTGCCAGGTGTCCTGGGACGGGCAAGACATATCTGCCTGGTGTCCCGGGATGGGTGGGCTGGGCCCGTTGCGGGTCCCGGGATGGACTGGCCATGTCCGCCAGGTGTCCAGGGATGGCCGGGCTGGGCAGGCCATGTCTGCCAGGTGTCCTGGGACGGGTGGGCCCTGTCTGCCAGGTGTCCCGGGACGGGCGGGCCAGGCCTGCCACAGGTCCCAGGGTAGGCGGGCGATGTCCACCACAAGTCCCGGGATGGACGGGCCTGGCCTGTAGTGGGTCCCCGGACGGGCGAGTGATGTCCGCCATGTGTCCCAGGATGGGCGGGTTGGGCCTGCCGAGAGTCCCGGGACGGTCGGGTGATGTTCGCCACGTGTCCCGGGACGGGCGGGCCAGGCCTGCTGTGGGTCCTGGGATGGGTGGACAAGTCCTGCTGCGGGTCTCGGGATGGGCGGGCGATGGCCGCCACGTATCCCGGTGGGTGGGCGCTTGGTGGGGGAGGAGACTGGGTGTGGCCTCCACCGGGAAGCAGACAGGTTGGGCCACCTGAGGTGGGACCCCGGCGGTGAGGTGACTAGGTCGGGCCGCCAGTGGTTGGGCCTCCGTCGGGAGGTGACCAGATTAGAACGCCATGGGTGTGCCCTTGGCGGGGATGAGACTTGGTTTGGCTGCCAGGGGTTGGGGCTCCAGCCTGGAAGCAAATAGGTTGGGCTGCTATGAGTGGGCCCCCCAGTGGGGAGGCGACTGGGTATTGCCGCCAGGGTTAAGGACCCTCGTAGGGAGGACACCTGTTTTGTCCCCTGGGGTGGGGAGGAGACCAGGTCGGGCCGCCTGGCGTGTGCCCCCCTGCCAGGAAAAAAAAAAACTAGTTTTTCAGACCTAGCCAATTTTGCTCTAACTGGTTTTTGCTTGCCGAACTCAAATGCTGAATGGGAATGAGTGTTCAGTAATGTTAATCATATGAAGGAGACAGGAAATGACTCCCCCATGTCTTGATTTTGAAATGGTAAGCACTGGTGGAAGAGGCAGTTTGCACAAATGTAAGAATACCGTACAATTTTACTAACAATATAATTTATGGACTTGTCACCTTGAAAGATTACTTCAAGAAATGACACTCAATTCAACGTAGTTTTAATCAAGATGGGAGTAATTGTAACTTGATCAAAGTTAATTTCAGAATTTCTTGTCATTGAAAATAAATTACTGTAATTTAATTACCGGGTGACGTGTGGTAAGGGTCGAGCTCCAATAGGAGTGATGGCCTTCTCCATCCTGAGCGGCATATGAATGTACAAGTTGGACAGGGTAACAGTGGAAAATATCTGGGCAGACATGAAAGAAATAATGTGTTGGGGAAGCAGAGGAACTGGTGGGAAGCACCAGCGGACATGGAGTGTCAAGAGGAGAATGGTGGTGGAATAGAGAGGTGCAAGAGTCAATTAAAAGAAAATCAAAAGCATTTAAGCACTGGAAAGTAAGGCATGCACATGATGCAGAGGAACAATACAGAGAAGAAGTAAAAGATGTGAGAAGGAGGGTAGGTATGGCTATTGGAAGGATGGCAGAGCAGTTGAATGAAAGACTAGGAACAAGAGCAGGAGAAAAGGATATCTATAAGATTTCAAACTTGAGGAAAAGGCAGAGCCAGGATTTGGATAAATTGGGTGTCATCAAAGATAGATGGAAATATATTGTATAGGGATGAAGAGATGGAGAGAGTATTTTGGACAACTTTTAAATACTGAAAATGAGAGAGAGGAGATGGGGAAGTACAGAGAGTGGAGGGACCAGTGATGGAGATACAGGATAGAGAAGTCAAGAGAGCATTAAGTAAAATGAAGAATGGTAAAGCACTAGGTCCATCAGAGTTCCAAATTGAAATGATCAAATTACTAGGTACTATAGTAGATTCACATCACCCGTGCATCTGATGTCTAGGCCAGTCCCTTATGCTACTCCTGATTGGCTATTGATGAGCCAATCACAGGGCTGGAAACTCTCAGTCTCTCTTGAGAGTTCACATGGGCAGGATGTATGTTCCACCTCCCCTGAGGGGATTGGCTTATCAACAGCCAATCAGGAGTGTCGTAAGGGACTGGCCTAGACATCAGATGCGTGGGTGATGTGAATCTACTATACAGAGGGAGAGAAATGGATGCTTGTCTTATCAAAAGCTATATGGGAAGAGGAAGAAATGCCAAGTTACTGGGAGGAGAGTCTAATGGTATATATATACAAGCAGAAGGGCGATGTCATGGATTGTGGTAACTATGGGGGAATTAAAATAATAGAGAATGGATTGAAAGTTTTAGAGAGGAGACTGGGTGAGAAATTAAGAGAGATTGTAAGAGATTGGGAAACAACAGTATGGATTCATAAGAGGAAGAGGGACGGTGGATGCCATCTTCATAGTAAGACAGCTACCGGAAAAGAGGTTAGAGGGAAACCAGGAGCTTTACTGGGCATTTATAGACCTGGGGAAAACATACAGTAGAATCCCAAGAGAAGTGATGTTTTGGTGTTTGAGGAAGAGGAAAGTCCCAGAAAAGTTGGTTAGGCTGATCGAAATGATATATCAAAGAACGAGTGCCGAAATAATAACAGGTGGAGGAAACATAAAACTTTGAAGTTAGTGTTGGAATAAACCAGGGGCTCAGCATTAAGCCCACTTTTGTTTGTGCTGGTCATGGATGTCTTGAGCGGAGATCAGGAATGAAGGGCTGTAGGAGTTGTATGCCAATGTTCTGGTGATTACTGCTTAAGATGAGGAGGCCCTACAGAGAAGGGTTGGAGAGTGGCAGGAATCTTTGAGAGGTGGCTTAAAGGTGGATGTGAATAAAACAGGGGTTTTGGTGAGCAGTAGGGAAGATAGAGACAGAATAGTAATACAAGAAAGAAGAGGCTTGATTAAAACAGGTGGAAAAGTTTAAATACTTAGGATCTGCTTTAAGCCTAGAGGGAGGATGTGAGGCTGAAGTGGACAGTAGGATAAAAGCAGCGTGGAGGAAGTGGAGAGATGTAGCTGGAGCTGTATGTGATAAGAAAATACCAATCAAGTTAAAAGTCAAGATCTATAACACAGTGAAAAGACCAGTGTTAATGTATGGATCAGAAACATGGGCTCTAAGCAGAAAAGACCTAAAGCTTGAGAGAACAGAGATGAGAATGTTGAAGTGGATTATGGGAATATCGCTGTTTGAGAGATTGGAAAATGATGAAATAAGAAGAGCAGGCTTAGTAAAGATAACGGAGGCGAAAGAAAGGCACGATTGAGATGGTATGGGCATATGTTAAGGATGGATGACGAGGGGGGGGCGGGGGGAAGTGAAGAGGGCTTGGGAAGAACCTGTTAGAGGAAGAAGATCGAGAGGGAGACAGAATTAGATGTCGAGATAAAGTGAAGGAAGATTAGGAGAGAAGAGGTTTGGTGGAGGATGATGCCTTTGATAGCAGGCGTATTAGGCAACCGACCCCTTAATGTAGGGATAACAGTGGGAAAGAAGGAATAGATGAATCATGAAACCTTATTTGCCAAAGATTAGCATTTACGCTAGCACCCAAATCCGTTGTAATTGAATTAGATGTTAAGAAATTGTAATGTAATTGCTATCCCCAAATGTAAGTGTGATATATTTCTTCAAGTATAATTACACCATCCCTGGTTATGATCCACAATTCCTTCCTCGATTTTACAAAACTTGAAATATCTAATAAATAGAGGCTTCCAGAAATATTGTTGTATAAGAGGAGAGAGAACAAGTATTGCCCATCATTGTGTAATTAATTACTGCACACGTACAGTGCGGTATTTTGGCTTCATTCTACGGTTTGTAGGCATTCTTACTAAATTTAAGTAAAACAAAATCTACTTACGACTCTGGCTCAGGTGAGTTTTGTTTTCACCAGAGGATAATTCACAAAAAATGTAGAAATAGTTTCCTTAAAAATTCCCTTATTTTACAGTTAATTTGCTTCTCTTATACAGTATAATAAAACAGGCCAGGGCCGACGTAGCCAGGAATTTAATGAGGGGGACCCCACTATTGTGGAAGATGATCCAAAATATTTTCTGTTTCGTTACTTGAATTGCCATCATAGGTTTATGTGACTTGTTTTTCCTAGCCAAAATTGTGACTTTATTTTTTTTCCCTGTGACTCTATTACCTGCCACCATAAGATGTTCTCATTTTGTAAACAACTTATTTTATGTATACGTATAGGTGAATTTGCACGCAGTAAATAAAACCCTTTCTGATGCCAGTTGCCGAATTTATAAACAGTAAGTAACGACAGTTAGATCAGCATAAGTCATAACCCTACCTTTTTTTGCTATGACTTGATTACCAGCCATCATAGATTATCGTGACTTTATTCTTAGCCAAAATTGTGACTTTTCCAACTTTTTTCCCGTGACTTTATTAGTGGCCACCTTCAGGAGATATTTAGTAGGTTTACAATGAACCGACTTTCTGCCAATGTGGACCATGTCTACAGACCAGAAGTAGGGCATGTTGGGTACCTTGAAAGCAAGGATGTGTTGACCCTTGGGTAGTTTTGATGGTGGCCTGTGATAGTCACAGGAAAAAAAGAAAAGAAAAGAAAAAAAAAGGTCACATTATGGTGTCCGGTAATCAGGTGTCCAGGAAAAACTCGCAATGTTTTTGGGGGTAATTTTTACAGTCTTTTGTTTGTTTATACGGAAATTCCTTATGGGCTTTTGTATAGGAAACATTATTGTGACTTCTTTCCCTGCCACATTTTAACCCGGATTCGTCTCTGGAGGGGTGCCGCTGCGAGATTACCTGGTATAATGTCTCCCATTGGCTGGCAGGGGTAAACCTAATAGTGCTATGGGATTGCCTCTTTCCTGGCAGTATCTCCCTCCTAATTGGTGTCTCCAGACTTGAAAAGTAATGGTTTGTGTCCCCATAGGAAGATACCAAACTTTTTAAAGTTAGTTACATTTTTCCTAGGCGTACAAACTCGGACCTGCTTCTTCAACCATTCCTTGGCCCGCATTTTCAATATTTTTTAATTGATATCAATTCACTCATATCTTTGGCATTTAATCTTTTAAATAATTCTGTAAAATATTTAACTTCCTTTTGCTATCTTTACATCATCATTGCAGACTTATAACTTAAAATCTCGAGAAAGGGTCCAACCCGCCCCAATCTGCTGTTCCATTTTTCGTTGTTGTATACCCATATATTATCGTTTCTTGAAATTTCGGATGTCACCTTTGTTCTCTATAACGCTCCCTTTATTTATGTTTTATTTTCAGTGTCAGCTTCAGTTTTTAGTGGGTCTGTTTTTAGACTATTGATTCTTTGTTAGTGACCTTTACTTGCAGTTTTGTATATATATATATATATATATATATATATATATATATATATATATATATATATAATATATATATATACATAGATATAAAAGCCTAGATGCCGCATCGGGCGCTAGCTGAATAGGCTGGCGCACGTCATCAGGCCCGCGATCTTGGGGCGGTAATTCAAACAATGCAGCAGGCTGCAGTATATGACGTTTTTTCGCCACTATTCGCTTAATATTGCACGGATTTTCTTGTCTGATGGCTCGTTACAAAGCTTACATAATTCCCTACAAGGATCTAATAAAATAAAGTTGTTCCTTATTGTTTGAAAGTTAACTTACAATGACTTTGTTTTATCAGGTAGGGGGAAGGGGGCTAGTTGTACACAAATGGTAATATTTACCCATAACTATTGCTGTAAACAATAATTTGAAATGCTGTGATAAGACAGCCTACGAAAAAAATGGTTAAAACAATATTGTTTAAGGGCCATTAGGTCAATAGGGTAAAATGTTGGACACTAATTTGATGTTTCTAGATTTCTTTCACTGCATTATAGCTATGTAATATTAGTGTTAATCTGGTCCTTGTAATAAGAACTAAATGGCCAAGCAAGGCACATAATGAGTTTTTGTTGATGTTTTGATATAGCCTGCTGATTTCATATTCAATGCATATAGATTATCATTACAATGTAGTATCATTAAACTGTTGGAAAAACAGCAATGAAAAAAAAACTTGTTTAAATTGCTGGGAATATTTATAAATAAATGCACAGATGTACAATAAATGTTATATATACATTCAATGTAAGAACAAATATCATGAAAATAAATCATTGTGCAATACATTTTGAGAGTTGTTACTTCAAAGTAGTATAGGCTTAATGACCCATAAGGCCACCCACAGCTTTAAATTTATACATGTGTGACCAAACCAATGAACAGTTAGCTGAAAAAAAAATTAGACTGGCCTTATGATTGTGGTCTAGGCTGAGAGGCTCGGTGGGGGGGGGGGGGGGGGGGCGGTTACTATGACCGGGTATACAGGGTTGCTCGTCAGGATTGGCTCATTTTGGCAATTCTGGTCTATAGAAGTATAGAGATGGCCCAGGCCCTTATCCAAAGAATAAGGTATGAATAATTTGGGTCCTTGACAACACAGGTCTAGAGATGAGCTATATTGAACTGTTAATGCTTGCCATAATGATATATCTTTGAGCAAATTAAAGGTAGTTTTGTGAAAAATTTAAGTTCTATATAATTATTTCACCATATAAAATTAGGTCTAGAGATAGGTCACTTTTGCCACTAGACGAGGTCTCTTGATACCCGCTAAATTTTCCAAAGCCAGGTCTAGTGGTCAGAATTCATCGATCTCGTCTCTCTGGTGTAACTTGCTTATCTATCGTAAACATATCATTTCTAACGTTGATTAAAGTCCTGTGATTTTAGTAAGAGTTGATCCGCGTACGAGACGACACCGCCTCAGATACTAAGCAAGCTTGAGGTTTTTTGTAAATGCTGTCTAATTATTTTGCTTCCTCTCGTCATGTGCTTATTTCCTCTTTTTTTTCCTTTTCTTCTTTCCGTGGCCTCTTGCTTTCTTGAGCCGTTGAGCTTAGACGATACGTACGCCCATCCTGAAACTGTTTTTAATTTGGTTTATAATAATAACCAATTTTTTTTCCAATAGAATATTTAGTGTTGTGACTCCAAACAGTCTAAGAACTTTTCTTAACTTGAGCGTAATAGTAGAAGGTAACGAGCATTGTCGTTTACCCTGCAAATATACAAGAAGAAGAAGATACTAGAGTATTAGGAACGCCTAACCCCACCATTTGATTGGTTTCATGATTCTCCACTAGAAATTTAGTTATGTAAAGTTTTCCACGCACAGTAATCGATTCTAAAGTAATTGCTAAAGTTTCATGGAAAATATTTATTTTAACAAAAGATAACAAAGAATAAGCTGAAAATGTTATATGAAAACTGCTTCACTCATATTTTCACGGCTACGGACCATTTTGCATGAATACCAAGAGAAATGTCGGTGAGCGGCCAGAGAAGGTTAGAAGCTTGGAAATTAAACTTTTAAGAGTCGTTTTGCCCTTAAATCAAATTTACCTGTGGGTAGTTTTCAGATTCGTCGTGCAGGCCTCGTAACTCCTTCTGCCCGGGCCACAAATCCCTCCGCCAAGGTAAGTAGTTCCACACCCTCCAATCATCAAACATACCAAATTACATCCATCTTGCACCTGTATTTTTTATTTTAAGGTTAAATTTAGCCGTGATCGTGAGTCTGGCAACGCTATAGTACATGCTATCACCCGGCCGCTGCTCATACAGCATTACAAGCTGTACTGAAACTCGATTGGGCCGAGGAATTTGGCTTTCCTCTACTATTCTCGTTTCAAATTATTGACACTATAATGGAAAAAAAAAAAAAAGTGTTCTATATGGTAACTTTCGTGACTAAAAAATAACATTCAGTTATGACCATTTCAGTTTGTTTGTTGAGTTTGCGGGAGTTCAGTTTGGTGTACTTTGACCCCTTCAAAAAAAGAAAGGAAAAAAAAAGGTGTGTGTGTGTGTGACCGTTACCGGTACAGCAAAATATTTTAAACAAAAAGCAAGTTAAAGACAAAAGAAGCTCTTTCACATGTAATGTGTATGTGTTAGGGTTGCTTATGAATAAGACCTCGTGCTTGCAGAAATGCAGCTTTATGTAAGACAGACAAAAGAAGCTTTAAAAATAAATAAATAAAGAGGACAACTCTGTAAACATTAACATCATGTCAAAATGGCCAGAGGCAGGATGAAAGCGAGCAGCTAAGCTGATCAGTTACATAAAGAAAATTGGAGCATTGAAACCAGCTGGTGGGCATGTAAAGCCCTGTACATACACGATATACAAATACTTGGCATCATTTCTGAAAGACTGCTTTGAAAATACTTATATGAATAGTCCAAGCAAACCATTTGAAGGGTTTGTTGCGCAAAGAGACGGATCCCTCTTTTAGCGACAAACATGCACAAACGTCAGGTTAACTTGAGTAAGAAGAATCCATGACACGTGACTTACATCACGATTATGTAAATATGTAGCTAAGTCATATAAAACTATGTGGGGGAGGAGAACAAAATATTCTGCTAAAAAGTTTATATGTTTTATCAAATTTTGAAACAAAATTAACCATGTATATGAGATGAAAACAGGAAGCATGCTAAGCGAAAACTTTCGTCTACGGGGAAATCCGTCGAGTTTGTTGAAGTTGCATCACAGCAAGTAAAATTAGAGTTCGTCATTCACCTTAATATGAATTAACATAAATTGTAGTCTACGCATAAAGATAAGACGCAATAGAGTAGAGCGTCAAAAGTCATGTATTGGTACGCCAAGACGTCACGAAAGTTGTTCTCGAATGCAACGACATATATAACGGCCCAGGACTGCCACTCCTGGGTTTTTAAATCCAGATCTGGGTTTTTTTGTCTCTCGTCTGGGTTTCTGTGTTTTTTATTTGGATTTTTTAAAAATTACACTGAAGATATTTTTTGAAAATATGTCCGCAAGTACATAACATCAGCAAAGATGTTGCAGAGACAAATCTTGATGATTTGTACTTACGTAGGTGGCAGAGCAATGGCTTTACTAAGAAAAGTGCCACTTGGTGTTCAATTAGAGAAAACTTTCAAAACAGATTGTCTAAATTTTCTTGTTGAATTATCAAAAGAAATTAAGCAAAGGTTCCCCATTCACGAAGATGGTGTTATTGCTAATTTAAGCATCTTGGATCCAGCTTTAGTTCTTGATACTGCAAATTCACCAACATCTCTTGTCAAATTATCCCTGAAAAGGAATTGAATGACTTAGATGACGAATGGAGATCTTTCCAAAATTCAAAAGATATAATTCCAATTTATAATTCAATTACAGAATTCTGGTACAAATTAAGAAATATAAGAGATGACTGTGATATTCCCAAATTTGAAAAGTTTTCCTGCTTTATGACAAATTTAACAATGTTACCACATTCTTCTGCCTCAGTAGAAAGAGTTTTCTTTCAAGTTAATTTAGCCAAATCAAAATATACAAACTCTCTCAAGCCCTATTCAGTGAGAGACAAGCTGCTTGCTTAACAGGCAATAACCAGAGGTGGTCTTAGTAGTGATACTTGGGAACCTACATCAGAACTTGTAAAAGATTTAATGAATGGTGTTTGCAATAAAAGGTATCAAAAACGTCTGAAAGATCTGCAAGATTCAAATAAAGTGACCCTACAAGAAGTTTCTGAATTTGAGAGCGATCCGGATCTAGAAACATAAGCGTAAACCTTTTCCATCCATCACCTTAATTACTGGAAGCCTAAGGTTCTTCTGATTATTTATATCCCAGGTATGTCTAATGTAATTATTTAGCACTACTACCAACTGTACACACACACACACACATATATATGAACTAGACAAATGTATATATATATATATATATATATATATATATATATATATATATATATATATATATATATATATATATATATAACAAATAAAATAATTTGTTAAAGACAATGTCAAAATTTAATTATGAATTTGCAATTTCAGCTTAATTTACCATAAAAATTCTTTACATAGGGGAATAAATAAAACAAATATGTATAGTGATCGTTGAACCTGCAAATTACATTCCTTTTCTGTGCTACAAATACTTCTTTTAGATACTTTTGAAGCGGTAACTGCATAAATGTA